>NC_081297.1:122917864-123217864 GCF_030435805.1 Mustela lutreola
ATTCTACTGAGTCTAAGAACATATTTTGTATATTTTCTTATCTATTAAATTTATTATGGCATATTTTATGTCCCAGAATGTAATCAATCCTAGTGAATGCTCTGTGTAAGCTTGAGAAGGATGTGTCCTCTGCTGGTTGGAGTATTCCATAAATATCAGTTAGATCAAGTTGATTGATAGTGATATTCAGGTAAAATATATTCTAATTTTCTGCTTGATCTATTAGTTACTAAGAGGAGTTTTGAAGTCATCAACTATAGGAGTGAATTTGTTTTTATCTATCTTCCATTTTTTAAGCTTTTGCCTAATGTTTTGACACACTGTTGTTAAGTACATATGCATTTAAAAGAAATTAAAATTGATTCATTTATCATTAAGTAATGCTTGTTTATCCATTATAATTTTCCTTGTTCTGAAGTATGCTTTGTTTGAAATTAGTACAACATCTTTAGTTTTATTTTGATTAGTGTTAGCATAATATATATTGCTCTATCTTTTTTAACCAATCTGAAATTTTATTTTTAAAGTTGATTTCTAAAGTGGGTTTTATGGGGCAATATGAAGTCGGGACTTGCTTTTTTATCTATTCTGACAGTCTCTGAATTTTAACTGGTGTTTGACCATTCACATTGAGAGCCATTCTTGATAGAGTTGGGATAATATCTTACATTTTTGCAACTTTATTCTATTTGTTGAACTTGTTCATTCCTTTTTCCCCTTTCCTGCTTTGTCTGGCTTATAAGTAGAATCCCTTTTATCTCCTGTCTTAGCATGTAAATTGGTTTTTTAGAAATTTAATGGTTGCTTTAGATTTTCCAATATACATTTTTAACTAATCTAATAAACATTCAAAAAACACTATAATGTTTCACTTGTAATGCAGGTATTTCATAACAGCATTCTCCGGTCCCTCCTTCCTCTCTTTATGATATTGCTGCCATTCATTTCACTTACCCATAGGCAACAGGCACACAGAGGACTGGTTGGCTATTATAAGTTTATATTAAGTTATCTTTTATATCAAAAAAGAGTAAGAAAAAGAAAATATTTTTATTTTATCTTTATTTTTTTTCTCCTAACACTCATCCTTTCTTTAAGTAGATCCAAGTTTGTGGCTTATATTACTTTCCTTCTGCTTAAAAAAAAGCCTTTTAACTTTGTTTTTTTTATAGTTGTTATTGTTGTTGTTGTTTGCATATTTCTTCAGTTTTTGTTAAAGGAAGTTATTATTTCTCTTGCACTTTGAAGGATAATTTTTCTGGATATAGAATTTCTGGTTGGTATTTTTTTTTCTATCAAAACTTTAAATTCATCCTACCTTATTCTTCCTTACATGATTTCTTACAAAAAGAAGTCCACTTTATAGAATGGCCACTTTGTGCCTCTGTAAGTAGGATGCATTTGTTCCCCTCTGGATTTTTTAAGAGTTTGCATGTGTGTGTGTGTGTGTGTGTGCGCGCGCGCACGCGCATCTCTCTCTCTCTCTCTTTTTTTTTTTTTTTTGGAGAGTGGTTCTAAACATAATATGCCTAAATGCTGTGTTCTGATATTTATTCCACCTAGTGTTCTCTGAACCTCCTAGATCTGTGGTTTGGTATCTATAATAAATTTTGGAAGACTTTTAGCCATTATTACTTATTACAGTTACATGTATGTTACATCTTTTAACATTATTCTGCAGTTTGGGGATGTTCTGGGTTTTTCATTCTGTTTTGTTTTGTTTTCCATTCTCTCTTCCTCAAACTTCAGTTTGTGAAGTTTCTACTGATCTCCAAAAGTTAGATCTACGGATCTATCTTCAAGCTCACTGATTCTTTCCTCAGACATATCTTGCTTACTGGTAAGCCTGTCACACGCATTTTTTGTGTCTGTTATGAACTTGGGATTTCTAGCATTTCTTTTATCTTCTTCCTTCTGGTTTCCATCTCTCTGCTGTGTTACCCAACCATTCTTGCATGTTGTCTCTTTCTTCCATTAGAGCTGTTAACTTATTACCAAGGATTTAAAATATCCCCTGTGATTATGCCAACATCTGTTATACCTGAGCATGATTCAAAGGCTTACTTAGTCTCTTTAGACTATTTTTCCTTGCCTTTGGAATGCCTTGTAATTTTTTGTTGAAAGCTAGGCATATTGTATCAGGTGAAGGGAGCTAAGGAATAAAAGGCCCATGGCATGAGGATTTACATTAATGTATTTAGGAATGGGACTATATTTATACCTGTTGTGGCAAAAGTTTCAAATCCTTCTAGTGTCCTTGGTTTATCTCTCCACTTAATTTTGGATTTCCTAATTACTCTTCCTCAGACAGAGTATGTGCCATGAAGCTCTTTGTGCTATAATCTACTATTATTATAATGGAGCTTATTATGATGAAAAAAAATAGGAGAGGGAGACCAATAATCTCACAATTAAGTCTTAGTCTTTTAGTGTGCCTGTATGTCTGGGCTGTGACCTTCACCACTATCTGTCCCCTGGTATAACTTCACCCCCAAACTTAAACTACTTTGGTAAAACAGGAAGGTTGGAGGATCTGGAGTGGTGGGAAACCCACCTTCCCTCATCTGGGATCAGGTTCTGGTAAAGCTTTTTCCCTGGAATGGTATATCTTTGTTACAGGGAACATTCTGGATATATTACTAATGATTGCTCATCTTTTCTCCATTCCAGAGCCAGGAGATCTTCCTTAGATCCTCAACTTCAGAACCTGGTGGAGTTACTAGAGGTAAAACCCCTGAAAGTGTGACATTACCCTAAGACTGAAGACCAAGAAATTTCTCATTTTCATGGTAGTCCACATCTAGCCTTCAGTGATTGCTCAAGCGTACCATGTAAGTGTTTCTACCAGTTTATGGCCAATGTAGCTTCTGCCCCACTTAAGCAGATTCCAGCTGTGACTCTGAATTCATCTGTTTAGCTAGATTTCAGTATGGTGTTTTCTCTGAAACCTTCATTTTATTATGGGTCCAAAAGAGGTCATTGATACTCACTTTGTTCAGCTCTTTCTTTCTTTCTTTCTTTCTTTTTTTAAGATTTTATTTATGTATTTGACAGAGAGAGAGGTCACAAGTAGGGAGAGCAGCAGGCTCCCTGCTGAGCAGAGACCCTGATGCAGGACTCGATCCCAGGACTCTGGGAGCATGAGCTGAAGGCAGAGGCTTAACCCACTGAGCCACCCAGGCACCCCATGTTCAGTTTTTTCTTATTGTAATAGGAGTTACTTCCAAGTCTTTTACACCTTGTTGCTGAAACTAGAAGTGTCGTACTTCTTTTAAGTCAGTGAGATTTATTCTTCTTTCTAGCTTCCAAAATTCTATTTCCATAGTCTTGTTTTTTTCTTTTCATGATCCATTTTGATACATATTTTTAAGACTCTTTACTGACAACTTAGTAGGATTTGGTGAAGAAATAGAAATTAATAAAATTGTTCCATTACCCACCACTATTTAAATTTTACCATTATATTCCCTTAGAACTCCAGGAGACATAAATTCCCCAACTAGCTCAACATCTGGATTGGTTCCTGGAATCATTTTTTTGTTGTTCATTTTTCTTTTTTATCTGCCAGGCCAAAACAGTACTTGATAAATAATAGGTACTTTTTCAAAAACATTTGCTAAATAAATGGATGGGTGAATGAATGACTGTATAAGTGAAGGGTCACCTACTTTATTAGAGTTGTAGGTATGCTAAGAAGAGGCTTCTTTTCAAGCTTCATCACTAATGGCCTGGTTGGGCTCGAAGTTCTTTTGGTTTTCAGATGTCAGTCTGGAAGTCTTTTCACATATATGGATTGTATATTTACATTGAATTACTCTGGGAGAAATGACAGAAAAGCCAATATCACCTAACATTCCAATAAAATTTTGCATGAAGCTAAACAAAATTGTTTGAAGACTGTTAAAACTGGAAGAACTCACGTATTTGCCTTGGTGAAATTTTCTTCTTTGTGGTGCCTTGAGAAAAAAAGGAAGTCTTTAATATTAAGTCCTTCCCCTTATCACAATTATATCTACATACTTTTAAAAAATGCTGTTACTTTTACAGGAAATTTTCCATATATCATTTGTTAGTGTGATCCTGGCACTTAGATACTTCTTAGTAAATAATATTTTTTAATCGGTTAAATAAATAAATGAATGGGCTTAACCCACACATTTGGTTGAGGGATGTGTGTTTATTGTAAAATAAACTAACCTCTTGCTCTAGAATAAGAGTCAACAAACTTTATCTCAAAAAAAAAAAAAAGCACCAGGTATTAAGTATTTTTTATTTCTGGGCCATAAATCTCTGTTTTAACTATTCAGCTCTGTCATTGTAGAGGAAAAGCAGTCATAGACATTACATAAGTGAATGTGCACGTGTGCCAATAAGCTTTATTTACAAAATCATTGTGGTACAGTCTTGTCTATTGTTCTCTGCTCTATAATTTTCTATTCCTCTTTCTACTGAATATTCCCTCTGGGATGTTCCATATATTTATATATACACATATATATGTATATATATATATATATATATATATATATATATATATATATACATGGACAGATTTTCATTTATTTTTTATTATATATCTGGTCCCCATAGACATTAAAATCAGTGCTGTCCAACAAAGCTTCTGCAATGATAGAAATGATTGATATCTGTACTGTCCCAAATAGTAGCCACTAGACATAGTGGATTTTGAGCTCTTGATTTGTGGCTAAGGTGATGGTGGAATTTACTTTTTAATTATAGTTAATTTTAATTACTTGAAATAAAATTAAATAGCCACATGTCACTAGTGGCTATCTTATTGGACAATACAGAAACACATCTTGCTACCTGAAATACAAGAGTAATGGCAGGTTCTTGTTTGGTCTCCAGTCTCATCTTTTAATGTGTCCTTCCACATCCTTCCTGAGCTCCAGCCACAGTGTAAACAGCCTAGAGGGCCCCAGATGTATCACAGGGTTCATTGCTTAGGCTCTGAATTAGTGAAATTTACTTAACTTTCAGTATTCATTTTAAATATAACTTTTCTTTCAAGTCGAGCTTGATCTTTGTCATTGCTCTGATGCTTAGAAGTAGTGATTTTAATTTTTGCCATTCACAACATCATGTAGTCAGGACAGACTTTTCTCAAATCAACTATAACATAGGACGTGCTTGATTATTTACGTCTTTCTCCCTTACAACACAGTGCATTTAATATATTTCTTGAGTATTGGGGCACCTGGGTGGCTGCGTGGGTTAGTTAAGTCTCTGCCTTCGGCTCAGGTCATGATCTCAGAGTCCTGGGATCGAGCCCCGGTCGGGCTCTCTGTTCAGCAAGGAACCTGCTTTCCTCTTTCTCTCTCTGCCTGCTTCTTTGCCTACTTGTGGTCTCTGTCTGTCAAATGAGTAAATAAAATCTTTAAATATATATATATACATATATATATATATACACATATACATATATATATACATATACATATATATGTGTGTGTATATATATATATTTCTTGAGGAGTAAAAATAGTGCATTATAACATTCTTGAGGATTAAAAGTAGTGCACTACTATTTTCAGTACCCAGCACAGTGGGTACTCTGTAGATGCTTAATAAATGTTTGTTAAATGGATGAATAAATGGAGGGAAATTTGGCCCTGGAATACTAATCAATTGAAAAACTGGGTAAATGATCTTATAAATATGTATTCTGAAAAAGTAATATTCTATTAAGGAAGAACCATATTATCAGTCTCTGAAAGTTTGAGAGAGACCAATATCTCTTTCATTTTATAGGCTATCATTTTTAATATTAAGGTATATAACAATGGGATTTAAAACCAGTTGTGTCTTTAAAGAAGTGTGATCTTAGTTTCATTTGCATTCCATCAATGTATCTCTGAATTGATATGTACAAGGGTATTTGGGATAGTGCTGAAGTCAAATCTGAAAAGCTGTGAATGTCAAATTTACTGCCAGCTGGTGCTAACATACACCTTTTCCCTGTGATGGACTTTTATTTTCATGTATGTGAAAACATATATAAAAATAAATATGTATGTAATATATTTGTTCTCTCACGTATACAATTCATGTTCTGAAACTTTACAAGTTTTCAGTGAAAAAAAACTAAGAATGATGGGTTAAAATTTTTATAATGCTGTTTTGAACATAATATAGATTTTCTTAAAACTATTAACATTTCCCAATTTCTTACCAATTGATTGCCTTTTTTCTCACTGCTTTATTTTGTAAGTAATTATTGACCAAACCTACTTGTTCCCTAAAAGAAATTCATTTCCCTATAATGTTTGTGTGGAGTATGGGGTTATGAGACCTAGAGACACATAATTTATGTGTTTGGAAGGATGCAGTGCTGCATGTTTCCACTTGCAATTAAATTATACCCTGAAGATAACAGTAAATACTACTTAAGCATTTTTTTTTTTTAACATACAAACACAAATTTCCTTTATCTATACTGTGGTCGAAGAAGATTAGAATTTACAAGTTACTTTTATCCTTTATAAAAAGAACTTCAGCTTGCGGATAGTATTTATTTTATGAGAATTTGTCTATGAACAAAAGAAATCACAGTGGCCATAAAACAGCTCTGCCAGACACTTAATTGACTTTGCCGTTTTAGAAATTAATTTTTAAAGCCACATTCATGCAAATAAAGCAGAATCTGTTGACAACTATATATTCAATGTGATATGGTAAATATTATCAATGAATGTAATATTATCTACCCAAATTATTTCCTCTGATCTCATATCTTTTTCCCTCCTCTCTTCTCATCACCACAAATACATGTCCATTGATTTTACATGGTTAAAAGGTAAGTTTCTATGTTTAAGCATAATTTCTCTAGATAAACTCTTCACCAGGAGAGGCAATTCCTACAAGGGTATTACTACTGTAAAAACAAAACAAGGGGTACCTGGGTGGCTCAGTCATTAATGCTGCCTTTGCCCAGGTCATGACCCCAGGGTCCTAGGATTGAGCCCTGCATGGGCTCCCCACTCAGCAGGGAGCCTGCTTCTCCCTCTCCCACTTCCCCTGCTTGTGTTCCCTCTCTTGCTCTCTCTCCATCAAATAAATAGATGGGATCTTGAGAAAACAAACAAACAACAACAACAAAAACTCTGAAATATTGGCTTTTGGACTTGGGACTGGACAGTGAAAGGGAAGAAAACAGGTTTTAAAGAGACTCAAAAATGGAAAGAAAAACAGGAGATTCGCAAAGTGGCAATCCGTGTTACCCACTCATAGTAAAAATGTACTGCTATTCCTAAGAAGATAGCAAATGAACCCAATTAATTTGTGGATTTAAGCAAGATGGTTTCTAGGCAAAATGCTGAAACTTGAGCTAATTGCTTTTATTAGCATATAAGTAACTACAAGAAAGATGGTATTTTATGTTAGACTTGTAAATGAATCAAGGCTTCACTGGTTTACTGGCTTAGAAAGTAGGGGCAAGATTCCTTTTCTGAGATTTGCATGATTAAGATAAGGATCATGTCACCTATACCCCAGGGAGTAGCGTGGGCTTTCACTTGTCATTAAGACCTTCAATGTGCGGGGGCGCCTGGGTGGCTCAGTGGGTTAAAGCCTCTGCCTTAGGCTCAAGTCATGATCCCAGGGTCCTGGGATTGAGCTCTCTGCTCAGCAGGGAGCCTGCTTCCTCCTCTCTCTCTGCCTGCCTCTCTGCCTACTTGTGATCTCTCTGTCAAGTAAATAAAGAAATTAAATCTTAAAAAAAAAAAAAAAAGACATGCAATGTGCTTGTCGCAGCACCCCAAACACTTAATTCATCGATAGAGCCTCAAACATCGTAATGTATTCAATGAGTGATGATCTTTCCAAATGATTGCTTAAGATCTTTACAGTAAAATGTAACAGACAAGCACATTGAACTCTATCACCCTCCGTGTCGAGCAGAACAGCAGCTTGATGAGGGCAGAAACTTTGTCTGGTGCATTGCTTTATCCCAGCTTCAAAACAATGCCCTTAGGAGTCATTCAATAAATATCTGGACATTGGGTAACGGTGAAGAAAAATCCTAACTGCTAAATGGGAGAGAGAAGGCCCTGGCCAGACCCTTTTTTTTGTTTGAAACGTGCTGGTCACGAATTCGAAATCGAATTCGTGACAGAGACGCTCTCTGTGTGAAAGACTTTTTTCTACAAGGGTCACTACTACTCTCCTCTAACAGTCTGATGCCATTTTAGAATTCAAGACTAACTGAAACACCGTGATAGGAACATACACCCCACAATCTACCCATTTTTAATGTTTGAGCTTTCCTTTGATTACTGTTTATAATCAATCATTTGAATACTACAAGTGACGTATAGTCTGAATCTGGAAAAAATGTGGAGCAAGTCCTTCTCACGGTTTTTTGGATCATCTTGTGAAGGAAGGACTCCCCAGAGGGAAAGGATTTTTATAAATGATAAAGGGCTCCACAGGAGGGACTGACTATTTGTGTTGGTCCACAGCTCTTGTGGTAAATCAAGTTTCATCAAGGATCCTAACACTTATCTCTAGTAATTACTGTGGTGTTTTAGTGGTTTTCATTTGTATGATCACCTGAAATTTACCCATCCTTTCAATGGGCTATGGGCTGACTAGCCTATAAACTGTTCTTTGGAAAAAAACAAAAACAAAATACAGGAGAGCACTTTTAAGAAATCCTTTTAGAAATCAAACCACAGAGATTCGATACTGAGGGGCGAACTTTTGTACAAGGCTCCTGGGCACCTTTGGGCAGGGTGGGGACTGTGTCAGATTATCCCATGGGTGTGAGTGAGGGTTTAAATCCAGCCTTTAATCTATTATTATATTTGTCTAATTATTATTACCTATTATTATATGTGTCTATTATTATATTTTTCTAAAGACGACCTTTCCTCTAATTCACCTGCTAAAATGAACACCGTTTGATTTCCTATCAACTTGTCCTTCACAAAACCTTATGCCAGGACTGAAAGCTATAATTTTCTAATGTCCATAAAGGCAACTATTGCCTTATCAAAAAATAAATGAATAAATAAATAAATAGATAGATAGATAGATAAATAAATAAAATAAGAAGCTGGGGTTTTCAGGCATGTCTAGATAAAACTGAGGATATTACCTCATTATTAAAACAAAAGAAAATCTTATTCTCGGACAAGTAACCCTTGACATTCTTTGTTTATTTGAATTAGTTAATCTGTAAAAGCTCTTAGAATGCTGTGGGGAAGAATGATGTTCTCTGATATGGGGAAGTAAAGGGTATAGAGGCTTTGTTGCCAGGAGACTCACTGATTAGTTTATGAGAAAATAAACTTGACCTATATGAACAAATTTCATTTACATAGAGGGAAATCTATAAATTGAGGATGTTAAAACATCAAATTCATGTTAAAAGGCCTAAACATACCCAACTCTGAAGTGGGGCTTTCCTGGAGCCAGAAGAACATGTATATTCAAATTTCAGTTCTTCAGAAATAACTGTGAATTTGTGAAAACAACATCTATTTATTAATAGCGCCTTTATTTACACTGTATGTGTTTTTACTGGATGATTACTCAGAATTTTGCAAGCCAGGCTGTGAATGAATACATAAGAAAATATTTATCACTAATCACATGCAATCACTTCAGGGAATTTCCATGTCATAGAAGTTGTTCCAGATGTGTTTCTTAAGTTGTTTCTCCCAAAAACATTGGTAGAGGAAGAAAACTAGGGTCCTTAAGTCTCATTCCAAAACTCCATGTTTGTTTGAGAGAAGAAGTAGTGACCTAAAAGAGCAGAAGCCCTTTGAAACTCTTTCTAAATTTTAGCCTCCAGATACCAATGAGAGGCAAAGGTGGTCAGGGATGGGTAAGTGAGCAAATAAAATATGTCCTGAGGATCCAGAATTGGGGGTCAAAGCACAGACAGATGTATCCCGCAGATTGGTTCTTAAGAAGCAACTAACATAACCCAACTTCAAAAAAATAATAACAATAAATTAAAAAATAAAGAAGCTGTGAAGAAATATAACACAGATAAACTTTTTTTTTTTTTTTTTTTTAGGATTTTATTTGTTTATTTGTCAGAGAGTACACGCAACAGGCAGAGGGAGAAACAAGCTCCCCACCGAGCCCAATGCAGGACCCTGGGGCCATGACCTAGGTGGAAAGCAGCCACGTAACCGACTGAGCCACCCAGGTGTCCCTGAACTTCTTAGAATACATTGCCATAAGTTGCTCCAAAGAGACCAAGAAGTGAATAACGTTAATTACACTTTCCTCATGTCATCCCACTTGAAGCCCATGGCACTTCATGTTCCCTGGTTGGCATTGATCCTCTTCCAGGTCGAATCCAAATAACAGGTCCAATTTCTACCCAATGGAACAAACATAAGGCAACTCCATTTCAGGAGGGTAACATGTTCTAAAGGCCATAATCAACCAAAACTATTAATAGCCATTTTTACTAGTTTCTAAAATAGAACAAGTTAGTCTTACTGTCGAATTTTTTCACCAAATGTTTTGGTTTAGGGCTAGATTAAAAGGTAGAGTTACATGGACATGATACATTGTTTTGGAGTCTTTTGCTTTGGAGTCATCTGTATTTTTGTAACCCATTTTTACAGACAGAGCCACAGAATGACAGTGTGGCTTAAAACTGCCTATGAAGCACAATGTCTTCATGAAAACATGTTATAGAAATGCTCTTTCTTTGCCATTTGTTCAGTTTCTGCGGACATGGCACTGAGGTAAGAGGGTTCACTCTTGCATACTCCTTTCACCAAAGCCTCCTCTACTGTGTTTCTCAAAGTATATTCGTGGCAAATAACCCATCTACATCAAATTATCTTTCTTGCCACTCCTGCATAATATCTGGAATCGATGCCACCTCAACTTCTGAGCCAACCCTGTGAACTCAGCCTTCGATTGAGTCATGTTCACTTTGGGAACAGGAAGACTGGGTGGCATGGGGTAGACATGCTTGTCTTTGCAGTATGTATTTGTTTCATATTATTGCTGTAACAAATTGTTACAAATTGAATGGCTTGAAACCCCACAGATTTATCATGTCACAGAATTGGAGGTCAGAAATCTAAGATTATCTCATCTCTAAAATGAAGATGTCAGCAGGGCTATGTTCCTTTCTGGAGACTCTAGAGAAGAATCTGTTTTCTTGCCTTTTCCAGATTCTAAAGGCTACCTGTGTGCCTTGGTTCATAGCCTTCTTCCATCCTCAAAGCCAATAATAGCTGATATATTCTTTCTCATAGTATGTCACTCTGACTCTTTTGTCTCCCTCTTCCGTATTCAAGATCATTGTGTTTACATTGGACCACCTGGATAATTCAGGATACTCTTCCTATTTTTTTTAAACTTTATTTATTTATTCAAGAGAGAGACAGAGTGAGAGAGCATGAGAGGAGAGGTCAGAGGAAGAAGCAGACTCCCCATGGAGCTGGAAGCCTGATGTGGGACTCGATCCCAGGACTCAGAGATCATGAGCTGAAGGCAGTTGCTGAACCAACTGAGCCACCCAGGTGCCCTACTCTCCCTATTTTAAGGTCAACTAATGAGCAAGCCTAATTCCAACTGCTATCTTAATTTCCCTTTGTCATGTAGCAGAATATATTCACAGGTTCCAAGCATTAGGATGTAGGCATCTTTGAGTCAGGGGGCATTCTATCTATTACAGAGGGTAACTCAGACCTGAATCCTTATTTCTCTGACACTTGAACATGTCATAGTATTTACTGAAGACTTGGTGTCTTGAAAAGAAAAATTAGAATATCTGTGCCTTATAGTAGTGGCAGCATTGTTTGTTAAAGATTATGTGTCTGGCATGGTGCTCAACTAGATGGAATTAAATTATTTGAAGTTTAAAAGCACTGGGAGGGCTTCTGTATTCATTCTATTTCCTTCCATTTTGTCCCGGAGATGTGTGTGGTAGTAATCATTGGTAATCTCAGTAGACCTCAAATTTTCCTTGACTGAGCTATCCTAACGTCTAAAATGGGGACAGAAGTGTATATAAAGAACAGAGAGCTTCCCAAACCCATGTGGCCATTGACCTAAGCCACATCTTCTAGTATAGGTTTTATTGGCAATAAAGTTGACATATTTATTCTATCATTTTATATCTTCTATACAAAATGAGTTTTATTTGTGACCCCCTAGAAATTCAATATCCCTTCTGTACAGAATTTCTAGATCCACTTACACCACAGGCTGGGACTCAAATATGGATCTGACACCAAAGGTCTTTTTTCTTAACTATTAATCATTTTTGCCTACATGCTGCAATTATTTTAAGATTTAAATACTTTTATGAACCAATATCTCACACATAATAGATGTTCAATAGTTGTGAAATCTCTCTCACTGTCCAATGAATAGAAAGAGAATCAAGTAAACTAGAAATTTTAAAATATTGTATAAGGTAATTAGCTCTCAATGCATAGGGTAAGTGATTTTTAATTAAATGGTTGGTTTGTAAATTCATTAAACGTCCTTCATTCATATGTTCAATTAGTTTTACTTCTCAGAAAAAATATAAGGTAAATGAATAACCAAACTTGGTTCTGTTTATGGCATTCATGTTTTTAAATGAACAATATAGAACATTGGGAATCCCTCTTGTGTCCCTGTGACTCTCAAAGCTAACATTTCTTTTTTTCTTTTTTCTTTCTTTCTTTTTTTTTTTTTTCCTGATGTAGAATAACACAACCAAAGAAGAAAAACTGCCTGGAACTTAAAATAAATAATACCAATTCAGCTTTGTAGCCATAATTTTTACTTTTGTTATTCCAGCATGAATTGATCCTTCTATCTGACGGTAACATACCTAGGCATAACTCCTTTTTTTTTTTTTAATTT
Organism: Mustela lutreola; assembly: GCF_030435805.1. Taxonomy (NCBI): domain Eukaryota; kingdom Metazoa; phylum Chordata; class Mammalia; order Carnivora; family Mustelidae; genus Mustela; species Mustela lutreola. The sequence continues at coordinate 122,930,720 of NC_081297.1, forward strand.
TTTATTCCTAGGCATAACTCTAACAGACAGTGTCTGCATATTAGATCCCCTATAATAATAAGTAAGCAGAGCTAAGATAAAATTTTCCTTGATTAAAGAAAATTGTGGACATGACACTCTCCAGTATTAGGCTTTCCTGGAAAAGCTAATTACTAACACTTAGTAACCAACTGATAGATTTTCTCTGTTACAGCTGGTGGTGAGTTTTACAGATCAGTAGGTATTTCTCAGGACATCAAATACATGATGAGACCAGCCTGTTCCTGTGGGATTAGTCTGCACAGCTATTAGTGTTTTTGAGGAAAAACAGCGACAGATGGTGTATCATTCACTTTTGTTGTTGGGCAGATTTATACAGGCATGTGCTACCGCGTAGCTAATGTCAAAACCAGAATTTCCACGTGTAAAAATATACCCTGTTGGTTTAAGAAGTTTGAATACCTGCTGTATCATCTTATGCTGTAATAGTCAAGTAGAAGGTGGAAATCTTACCCTTTTGGAAAAATAATTTGGAAAGCACTGGCTGGATTTTTTTCACTACAAATTTTTCTGTGCCCTTTTATGCATAGATTTTTTTGACATTTGCTCTAGGCTATGATTTGCAATATAGAATCACACAATAATTAGGAGACTAAACTCTGGAGTCAGAACATCCGAGCATGAATCATTCACCCATTTGAGATGTACGACCTGGGGGAGGTCATTCAACTTCTTTAATATTTGTCTCTAAATTATATTTGCCTTTAAATAATACATGTCAGCCTCAGATGGTTATTTTTATGAGCTTTTGTAAGTCATTTTCACTTTTTAACATGATATTTAGCACAATATAATACTTACTTCACATTAGTTAGGGTTTGAGCAGAAACAGCACATTCAAAATATTGAATTGAAAAGGCTCCAACGAAGGGACTCTACAGAGGTGTGGTCAGGCTATAAAGAAACTAGATAGAATGGCTGATCACCCAGGAACCATCAGCAGTGACAAACAATGACCATCCCTCGAAAGAAAAGGAAAGGGACTGGTATTATCAGCTTAGGGAAATCTGTAGCCTTGAGGGGTCACTGAATAAACACCGCGAGAAAGCAGAGGAAACACTCCATGGACACAACTACAGATGGCGGAGGTGGGGAGGTGAGGACAATCTATTGTACCCCCACCATCCGCCCTGCAAATGACTCTCATTCATCAGACCCAGTGGAAGTCAGAGACTAAGGAAGCGCCATGATAAAGTCCAAAGAGGTCAGTCCTCTGGGGCAAGGGTCGGGACAGAGACGGCAAATAGGGGATAACCAGTGTGGCCTGCAAGTTAACAATTTCCCCTGCATGTCCTGTATCACTTCCTGCATGAATCGTGACAGTCTAGGCCTGCTGTCCCACCCAGGATCCAGCTGTGGCGTCTGTCCACCCCCAATGCTCTCAGCACCAGTTTCTCTCTTTCAGCCATGTGTCATTCTTTAAAATCCTGGGTCCTGAGGTGGCAAGTCCACAAAACTTCCCTGTACTGGAAGGCTTCTCAGCCTGCCGGGTGATAGAAAACCAATGCCGGGGTGTTTGACGCGAAGACAAAAAGTAGGCCTAGTTGCGTGATTCTATTAAGTCATTTCCGGTACCAGAGCCTGAGATGAGCATCCGGACACAGCACATTCTCCTCTCTCAAAGACTCACTATTTAGTCTTTTTCTGGGTTCTCAACAAAATTCCTCCTAGAAGAGAGTGACTTTATTAAATAAAAGATACTTGGCAATAGTTACTCTCTACAGCAAATTTAATTCAGGAACTCCCTCTTGGTGAGACTTTTAAATTATTTCATCCACAAAACTATGTTAGGGGAAATAAGATCCTGGCATGGGGTGTGATTAAATGGAAAACATATTTCCATAACGTCTCTTCTCTTTGCTTTTAGAAACAGTTAGACACAATGGAAAGCAGAAAATTAAGGTAAATGTTGAACTCTACTATTCATCAGCTCAGAGAGACCACGGCATCTCACTGGATTGCTTGGTTTTCATTGGTGACCTTAGGATACAAATATGTGGCTTGCTCTAGAGATGAAATCCCATGACAGATAGGAGAATCTGTAAATTTATGTAAATTATAGTTTATCTGGGAAACTCTTACTCCTTCTTTTTTTTTTTTCCTCCTTTTTTCTTGTTGTCTGTCCTTGTCTCTCTCTCCCTTTTTCTCTTTCTTTGGCAACATGAGTTCTCCTGTCTTTTAATTCAGGGAGGCCCTAGGGTTTAGGTCATGACTTGTGTATTGACTAGTTCTGAGATTCTGAAGAAGCCACATAACACTAAAGGGACAATACACACTTTTAAATGTGCCTTCTTGGGGTGCCTGGGTGGCTCAGTGGGTTAAGCCTCTGCATTCAGCTCAGGTCATGATCTCGGGGTCTTGGGATTGAGCCCCACGTCGAGCCCTGCATCGGCTCTCTGCTCAGTGGGGACCTGCTTCCCCCTCTCTCTCTGCCTGCTTCTCTGCCTACCTGTGATCTCTGTCTGTCAAATAAATAAGTAAAACCTTTAAAAAAATAAATAAATAAAGGTGCCTTCTTTTAAAAGCATAGTGAATGAAGTATACTTAACTTTATCTTTCTTCAGTCCAACTTTTACTGTCAGTCACTTAACTATGATTGTACTTGCACATTAATTCTTTTTTATTGAGTTCTAGTTAGTTTTATGTTCCTTGCTAACTTTGTAAAGAATAATATTGTTTCAAATAATTTGACTGATAGAATTAATTCAGTTATGCTGTTAGTATAACTTTAAAAAAAACTGTGCAGTCTCATCATAGAAGAAGGATGATATAATATACCAGATGGAAATCCACTTACTCCTTAGGGGTCAGGAATGCAAATAAAATAGCTACGTAATAATGTGGTCCAGCTGCACTTTCGGGTTTAGCAGAGGCCTCAGTTGTGATGTGACATCTGAAAGATTTTTCACAACATATTTTTCCAGCTGAAATTTGTCATGTTCAGATACAGGACCTGCCAAATTGCAAAAATCTAGACAGATGCTAGATTAAAAACAAAAACAAAAACAAAAAATGGCATTTATACAAGTTAGGAATTGTTCAGTAACTCCTGTTCCCCCCTCCAAAATGGAATCCAACAACTCAAAGAAATATTGTTCACTGGGTCTATAAAATAAGTAGATCTACCCTGCTCTAGAATTTAGCTTCTTTTCTTTATCTGAAACATATCAAATGCTCCTGATAGAGGGTATTTGCATATATGAGTGTGCTTGTATGTGCCTGTGATATCCATGCATGCATGTAAGCATGCGTGCATGCGTGCGTGTGTGTGTGTGTGTATTCAAATTATGGACCATTATTGGGAAAACCAAAAGCATTTAAGAAATGAAGAAATGTACCCTCACATTTTCAGCATTGTCCAAAAGACCTCATCCTTGGCGGCCTGCGTCATTGACTCCTTCACACTACTGAGTCAGTTGATCTAGTAAAGGATGTTATAAATTTAAGCATGAAGTGAACTGTGTTCAAGTTCAGATTCCCCCACTTGCTTGCCCTGCAGCCCTGGAAACTTTCTGGACTTGATCTCGAAAGAATAAAGACATGCTTAGACTAAAGAATCTCTACAGGCCTCTGAAATTGGAAATGTATTGGATCTTAGTTTTTTAATTTCAGAATTCAGTTTTCCGTGGCTTATGTTGCTCCCAAAATAGTTTCTAAGTAAATATATTTTTAAAAAAGTATTAGTATATTTTACTTTTTAGGGCAGTTTCAGGTTTATAGAAATTTTGTACAGGAAGTCCAGGGGTTCACTTCTCAGATTCCCCTATTATTAACATCTTGCATTAGGGTGGTGCATTTGTTTCAGCTGCTGTGCCAGTATGGCTACCTTAGCTAACATCCATGGTTTGCACTGGGGCTCACCCTCTGTGCTGCACAGTTTCGACAAATATGTTATGCCATGCACCCACCATTACGGTATCAGACAGAATCATTTCTACAGCCCTAAAAGTGCCCTGTGCTCTACCTTATAACACTATTTCTCTCCTCCTAAATCTTGGGAAACCACTGATCTTTTTCTTATCTCTGTAGTTTTGCCTTTCCTAGAATATCATATGGTTAGAATCATTGAGAGTGTAGCCTTTTCAGATTGGCTATTTTCTCTAAGCAACATGTGTTTAAGATTGTTTTGTGTCTTTTGTGGCTTGATACCTTATTTATTTTATCATTGTATAATATTCCATTGTATAAATATACTACTGTTGTTTATCCACTATCCTACTGAAAAACATTTGGTTGATCTCAATTTTTAGCAACTATGAATAAAGCTGCCATAAACATTCAAGGGAAGGTTTTTGTATGGACATAAAATTTTAACTCATTTGGGTAAATACCTAGGAGCTTGATTGCTGGATTGTATTGTTAAGGCTGTGTTTAGCTTTGTAAGAGACTGCCAAACTGTCTTAGAAAGTGGCTGTATTCCCATCAGTAAAGAATGAGTTTCTATAAACAAATGTTTTTATTTTAAGAAATATAATCTAAATAAAGTCACTCAGATTAGTTCCTGAGTATGAATAGTTTAATAAATAAACACCAATTAGCTTACACTTCGTATCAGAGGAATTCTTATTTATAAAAGATAAAAAGTTTTTTATATATATTCAACGGTGTTGTTTTAGAGACTATCGTCATTAAAATATATATCTAAGATATTCCATAGATGTTAAGCATTGTTTTTGCATAAAATAATTTAAGAACAATTTTTGCTGCATGGGATAATGTTTATTACATTTCGTGTATGTTTATATTACTGCAAGCTATTTATACAACTGATGAGTTCCAGAAATTTCTACAACATTTTTGAGATAGCTGTAAGTCATGTTGAAATTATGGAATCTCAGTACTTGGTCTACACTTAATGTCAATGCTTTCTGGTGGTCAGACATAGCTTAGTGGTATCAACATACATCACATGTAGAACCCCACTGCATGTGAAATTAACTTTTCTTTTTTTTTTTTTTAAGATTTTATTTATTTAACAAAGAGAGATCACAAGTAGGCAGAAAGACAGGCAGAGAGAGAGGAGGAAGCAGGCTTCCTGCTGAGCAAAGAGCCCGATGCGGGGCTCGATCCCAGGACCCTGGGATCATGACCCAAGCCGAAGGCAGAGGCTTTAACCCACTGAGCCACCCAGGTGCCCCTGAAATTAACTTTTTGGCTTTAAAATCTAAACTTGGAGGATGATATCCTCTTATAATATAGCCCCTGATTCCCTCTCTACTTTCCTTTATTTATACTCCTGTTTGTATACAAAGAATAACTTGGCCTAAGAATGTTTGCTATAGTATCCATACTCTGGAAACCAGTAGTATATAGTGAATTTAGATGTGGATCCTGGAATCAAAGTACTTGGTTTTGTCTCCAGATCTGGAACCTCATTGATTGCTATTTAAAAATGAGTAAGTCATTTAACTTTTATTAGCCTCAATTTCCTCATTTATATAAAAAAATTACTTCACGAAGTTGTATAGGGGTTAAATGAGACAATTTCTACAAATATTGTAGCAGCAGAGAGACGGCAAACAAGAAATGTTAATGAGTATTATCTTGAATGGTGCTGGGCTTATTTTGCTTTTTGGTTTTGCCATTGTTGTCATTGTTTTTTTAAAAGATACTTTTTGTTCTCTGTTTCACTTGTTTATAAAAGGCACTTTAGGGATCCTCTTCAAACAATATTTCTTGGCAACCCTTCACTGTTGCCAGTAACAAGCTGAGTGTGTTCTCCTTGCTAGATGAATCCTTCTCCCCCTTTATGCTAAAGCCCACACTCTATATAATGTTACTTTTCTGTTTCTGTCACTAACATGAAAACCTCTTGATGCTACAGACTCTGTGTTATCCCTTTGTGACTGCCAGCATGGGGCACATAGTAGTTTCATCACTAGAAATTTTTTAGTTGAAATAACAGAAACTTAACTGAAGTAACTGAACACCACAGATTAGTCCTGGCCTGAGGCGAGATTTGTCTCAATGTTCTCAATGACATCACAAAAGACTGTTCTTTCCATGCCTCCTCCTCACCCTTCTTAGTGCTGTTTCCACTTATGGCTGCTTTCTCGTGCGGTTACAAGATGGCTGCCAGAGCCTGCCAGTGGCTACCATGCTTCTCGTGTACTGTGAGCAGAAGGAAGAACACTGGTCTCAGGAATCTCTTGGGAGAGTAAGAAAGCTTCTTTCTCAGAAGCCTTCAAAAACATCTCCTGCCACCACATTCACCTGAACTGGGTCATATATTCATCCTTGAAGGCCAAGAGCATGGGTTTGCCTAATGGCTTAGGTCAATTGAGTCAGACTTATAACTGAATTTGTTCTTATCTTTCTTCCCTTACACAGCCTGCAAAAGAGGAAGAGGAAATTAGAAGGAAACTAGCATACTGTTACCAAGAAAAAGGAAGAATGAATGTACTAAATATAAGAATTACACCCTCCATTTTCAAAGGCACTAAACTGGATCTGGTGATACTACTGTATCTATGAAAAGGGGTGGTACCCCTAAGCATGATTCCCCCCCTGTTTACCTATTTGAAATGAAATTCAAATTATGTAAAGGGGAGCCAGCCTTCAATATGTAAGTTGCGAGTTGCATAGACTTTGAATTTTAATATGAGCTTCATGAAAGCATGATTCTGGCTTTTGCTAAATTCCCAAGTCACTGATCAGTGCCTGACAGAAACAATAGAGATACAATAATTAATTAATTAATTAATTAATTAAATGAATTGATATTTCCAGTGTTTGAGGTTTACCAGTGGAAAGACCATAAATGTAGATGTTGGAGGTTAAATAAAAATCACATTATTTCTAGATTATTATCATTTCTAGATTATTAAGGTGCCCCAAAGTTCTTGGCTAGCAGCTAAATTTCCATGGCATTAGAAAAAAGGGAGTAAATGAAGACCATGTGTTTAAAAGAACGTGTTCAAATCATGTGAGCAGCTGCATCATGACATGACTGATGAAGAAATTAGAAGCAGTGAGTAAAGGACTTTAGCCTTACAAGCTAGGGGAGAGCAGGCTTAACCCCATTGTGGGCTATGCTTCTTATAGAGATCTGAGTGAGATGTTAAAATCTAATTCGCAACACAGAACTTCCCTGCATAACAGTTTGTAATGGCTCTTCATCTCCATTAAAAAAGCAATCAGCCAAAATTCTTTTTTTTTTAAAGATTTTATTTATTTATTTGACATACAGAAATCACAAGTAGGCAGAGGGACAGAGAGAGAGGAAGAAGCAGGCTCCCTGCCGAGTAGAGAGCCCGATGTGGGACTCAATCCCAGAACCCTGGGATCATGACCTGAGCCGAAGGCAGAAGCTTTAATCCACTGAGCCACCCAGGTGGCCCAATCAGCCTAAATTCTTAAAAGGCATTTGTGGCTTTGAGAAGCTAGTCCCCCTCCCCCACCCCAATCACCTATAAATCCTCTGATTTATTTTGTGATAATCTCTCCCTCACTTACTCGCCTCCCACCATTGTTAAATTTTTCCGCTGTGGTTCAAATAAACCTGGTACTCTCCTGCATTAGGGCTTCTGCTCTAATATTTCCCTTTGCCTGAAAAACTCTTCCCCTGGATTGTGCAAGGCTGTTCAGAGTAACTCTCAACTGGGACTAACACCATCATCCTATTTAACACCGTATCCCATTCCTCCATTCCACCCAGACACTAAAACCCCTTACCATGCTCTACCTTTATTATTTCCATAGCATTTATTACCTTTTCACTTGTCACCGGATATACTTTATCATTATTCATTTTTTTGTCAATCCCCCCCATCAAAATGTAAACTCCATGAAGAGTTTGTTCACTGATTTATTCCAAGGCATAGTGCCAATACATACTGACCAAATAAACGATTGAATGAGCTTAAACTGCATTAACCATTTATTCAAGTCAATAGTTCAGGCTTAACCCATATAGAAAAATAACCCAGAAGTGTTAATTAAGTGTGTGTCTGTATTTTTCAGCACACTGACTATTATTTTTCTAGGTCTCTTCTATGTTAGAAAACATTCTTGCAAAAAAAAAAAAAAATGTATTTTGAGCCTACTTAATACTCTGATTTTTTTCCTGCATTTTAATGAAACCTAACTGTTAAATTAAACTAAACTGTGATATAATAGGCATAACAGTGACTAGTTCATAGCCAATTCTGGGTTTCTGAACAATTGCCCAGCATCCAAGTATATTGAGAAGTTTTGAGCTGAAACTCAAATATATGTTTCATTGTTTTATTGTTACCCATCATGGTTGAAACATTAGTTTTTCCAGCAAGCACTATTTTGTGTGAGAATTTTATCTTTGATCACAGAATGGCACATATTTTTAACAAGAATGGAAATTTCTAAAATATTATGATCCTACATTTAAACTTAAAAAAAATGCTAGCCAATAAATAATCTCTTTTGACAAACACTAATGAAATATATGAAAAAGAGAAGTTCTCCTCGGTACTTTTTTCTTCCCCCTGATCAAAGTCTTTCCACCTAAATGTTATTAATCAATACCTATCACCAGTAATATCCTCTTGAAAAATAGTCACCTGTTCTCATGGATAGTGACTGTCTTAGTCTGTTCAGGCTGTTATAACAGAAATACCATAAACTTGGGGGGGCTTATTAACATTTATGTCTCACAGTTTTAGAGGCTGGGAAGTCCAAGAGCATGGCACCTACACATTTTGTTGTCTAGTGCAAGCTGTCTTCCTTGCTGACCTCCATTTTCTTTCTCACTGTAACCTCACATGGAGGAAGAGATAAGGGATCTCTCTGGGGCCTCTTTTATGAGAACACTCAGCCTGTTCATGAGGGCTCCACTTTCATGACCTCAACACATCCCAAAGGAACTACTTTCTACTACCATCACCTTGAGAATTAGAACTTCAGCATGGATTTTCAGGCTTTGAGAGGACACTAATTTTCAGTCTATAGCAATAATTATTTGGCACTTTTATTATTAAGCTGATAGAAAAATTTAATGAAGTTATTTGGCACTGTTTTGTTCTGCAGAGCTTAATTCCTTGAAGATGTTAATTTTGTTTTGTCTTGTTTTTCCTTTTTCAGAATTCTTACTTCATTTATATCTGTTTACCATATGTTGAGAAAGAATAATGGCTAAAATCTCAAACGTTGTAACTTTAAACTCCTTATATAACTTGGTTATCTATAGACTAGTCTATGTATTTCCTTCCATCAGGATCTCTGACAGCCCTCTGTGTTCCCTATGATATCCTACATCTCTCAGAAATTCCTCACCTGAATTCATCCAAACTTTACTCTTCAAAATTAGAAAATAGTCATTGTCTCATGACAGCCCTTTATTTAATTCTTACCCTTTTTAATCAACCAAAATTTTTCTTATTCCTTATGTAATTTATCCATTCCTTTACTCAATCATCTCAATACTTATTTTTAGCTCCTAGTATAAACCAGGCACTGTTCTAGAGAAAGGGAACATAGTGGTGAACAATGTAGACAAATTTCTTAATGAAATTTGCTAGATGTGGCCTCTTTCTCCAATAAACCATGCTTCCTTATATTCCCATTCATGTGCAGCTCCTATCCTAATCTTGCCTTTTTCTGTGACATTCTTGAACCATAGAATACAGGGAAGTCATGGTATGCAAGTGTTGGTCTAAAGGTTAAAAAGGATGGGAGATTCTTCCATTGCACTCAGGGTAAAGTTACCTGCAATGTTAGCCCTGACTACCATGAATCCATCACACTGTGAGAAAGACAACCTAGCTCATAAAGAGCCCATGTGAGACCATCTTGAAAGTGAATATTTAGTTGGTGTCACCCAAATGAAATGTCCTAGTTGGTACCAACTTGAGCAGATTGGCTCAAATTACAGAACTGTGATCAGATTAACAAAATAATTGATGTTTCCAGCCACTAATACTGGGATAGATTGTGATATAACCATAGATAACCAAAACACAAGATCTTGGCAGATAAAGTTGATTTGTAAAAAGTTACAATTCATTAAACATCACCACCCCCAACTGTCCTATTATATATTTATAGATTTGGAGAAGAAAATGTATGGAATAGTAATAATATAATCAATAATAACATAATATAAAATATTAAGTTCCATCATATTAATAGTACAAATATATATTTATAATATATTATAAATATATAATTATAAATATATGTTCATAAAATTTATAAATATATATAAATACATATACACATTTTAGTCTTTCATTTATTCAAGAATCTTTAATAATTATTGAACAGTAAATATTTGTAGTTTTAAGTCAATATGTTTTGAGTAATTTGATACACTGCGATAAATAATTCAGAAGCTCTATTTCAGACCATCATGATAAATCTTGTTTTTTTTGTTTTTTGTTTTTTTGGTGTTTGTTTTTTTTTTTTTTTATGTACAGCAGCACTTTTTAGAGTTGACAACATTATAACAGTTGAATAGCTATGGTAGAATTAGTCCATTGCTAGTGCTAGTTTTCTTTTTAAGTTGGTTGTAATTTTGTCTTTGTGGTGAAAGTAGATTACATCCAAGTGTCTATTTAGAAAGAGAAAGGTCATGGAAGATACAGGGTGCATTCAGCAGACTCACTGACCTAGCATATACTTTCATAGCCTTGTCTATAAAAAGATTGATAAGTGAGTTAAAAGAAATTTGATCATATATGCCTCATGTTTTAAGTGAATTATGGGAAAACTCAGAGGTTTCCCCAGGGTCGGGCTAAAACTTAGATCTAGATTTTCTGCCTTCCATTCAGTGATGTTTCTACCTTATAAACATATACTGCTCATACTAGGAGTGTTTATACTAGGCAGGTATAGATGAAACAAGATTGGCTGTGTATTGGCTGGGTCATAGGTTCATGGAGTGCATTATGCTATTTTTAAATTTTGTCTTTGAAAATTTCTATATAAAAGTTTTAAAGATAAGTAGAAAGAGCTCATTTATCTTTTAGTTTCTTATTATACCTTATAATGTATATATTCTATTGTATTGTATAATTTATAATAACCAAGTATTATGTAATTTTTGAGTAAAGTAAGTAGAGACTACAAAATATTTGCCAGTTTAAAACATGCACCCATAATCATTCTAGCAAGCAGAAACTAGAATCCATTTTAGGAAAATAAGCATGCTAGAGAATCACCATTTTTCCTTTGGTAGAAAGTTCTTTGTTTTTGTTTTCATGCTGACTAGATTTCAATTATGTTGATAAAGCGTTATTTTTATGAAGTCCAAAGTGATGTCATATGTAACCATATTGGTTCATTTTATACTCAACCTAATAAAACATGCATCCAACAGAATTCAACTAGCTGGGGCCTTATATTACCATCTTGTCCAGTTATCTTGGCAAGAGTAGTAAGAATACAAATTGATTGAGGAGATGTACTGATTGAAAACTAAATTCTGGGATATGTCTTGTGATTTCTACAGATTTGGTACAACCTCTTAGAAAAACCTACAAGAACCTGTTGCAAGTCAAATGTTCTAAGATACATAAAGACATCTCTAAGGGAAGATTAGACTGTTAGTTACACTAACTACACTCTGTCCACAAGATTTGTTAACACATTTAAGAAAGTCTCTAGAGCAAAGATAAAAACAAAAAGAGTCTTTCTCTGTACATTTTAACTAACTAGAAAATTCAGTAAAGAGAACTGATCATTCTCTATGAATTAGCATTATTCAATGAGCTTCAGGATACTGTAAAATAAAATGTATGACTCAAAAATATGCCGTGCCAATAACATTCCTGAGTGTTGATAATAGTCACAGAACTTTCCTCATTTCTTATCTGATGTTTATTGCAGAGAATAAAGGAATGGAAAAATTTTGCCAGCTACTCTAAAGACAGTGGATTGCTAAACTGTCTTTTTCCCAGAATCAGGGCTATTCTTGTGATTTAAAACCCCACAATTCATATTATTTTAATTACTCATTTTTAAGAGCATGGTGTGTCACAAAACCTGTGGCTATAACTTGGAAGATTTATTTTTTCCAGAGTTTACAAAATGAGACAAAATATTATAGTAAAGCCACAGAACGTTACTGACTTGGACTTTCCAGACTTCAGAACCACAAACTGCCAGCCCTTTGTATGTCATCTGCAATGATCCAAGGTTGCTCACCCAGTACACATCCCTAAGTTCCCAGTTTGAGCAAACATAGACATTTGATGAGGAGCCAAACCCAGAACAGCATGTCTGGGCTTTTTTTAACATGGAATTGTCTCTGATTAAAACTAATTTATTCAAGAACCCCAGATCAGATAATAGTTCTTTCACTCTTTGAGCTCTACAATGTAGAGAACTATTGTATTCATCCATCCATCCATCCATCCATACATACATACATACATTCATATGTTTGTCCATTTATTCATTTATCAAGTACTTACTGGCAGAAATCAAGGCTCCTTGTCCCCATGAGACCTATATTCTGGTGGATGTGACAGACAATAAGCATGGGACCAAATAAATAGACAAGATGATTTCAGTAACATTGGATGCAAATTTAATCCCAGTTCCCTTCTTAAGAATTGTATAAAGTTGATAATGTTTCTTAAAGTTTTTGATACATTAATTTCTTTTTTTTTAATTAAAAAATTTTATTTATTTGACAGAGATCACAAGTAGGCAGAGAGAGAGGGGGAAGCAGGCTCCCTGCAGAGCAGAGAGCTCCATCCCAGGACGCTGGGATCTTGACCTGAGCTGAAGGCAGAGGCTTTAACCCACTGAGCCACCCAGGTGCCCCATTGATACATTAATTTCTAAGATGCTAATGGAACAACAGTTTTCCTAGATACTCTTTGAGGATTAAATTAGATTATGCAGCAAAGTGCTTAGAAAATAGTATCCGTCTCATTTGCATAGAATGTACGCTAGGATGCCTGCAGTACTATTTGTAATGTGGAAAAAAATGGAAACAATCCAAATGTCCTTGGAGGGAAATGGATTGGATGAATAATATATATAATATGTATATAGTGAAACACTACTCAGCTATTAAAAGGCACATACTAGGTTTAAAAAAATAACAGACATTAATATATAATTCGAGTAAAAAAATGGAGCAGAAAATATACGGTATGATGCTATTAACAATACGACATTTATCAACATATGCATGTGCCCAGCAGTATTTCTAAGGAACAGAGAAAATGTGTCTCAAATTCATACTGATGAATGTTCCCTGAGGGAAGGAAAGGACAATTTAAATAGGCAATTGATAGGAGAATTCAAAGACTCATGCACCTTTATCTAGTATGTATTATTTGTTTTATTTTAAAAATTAAGCACATGATAAATTGAATTAAAAATAGTACGAGGGAAAGTGCTAGGGGAGATAATATCCATTGTATAGATAATTGAGATACTATATGAAAAAATGGTCATTTGAAAAACAAGTTCTTCGTATATTTGTGGCCAACCTTTTATAGGGCAGTTATTTTGACAGTTCATTTTCCCTCCCTTAGCAAGGTTCTGTGAACCAATGTGCTATTGGTCTTTGGGTAGCTTCTGTGTTTGAGGTAAAACATATTTACTTAGGGTAATCAAGAAGACTTTTTCTCTCTCACCCTCTCTCCTCCTCTTCCTCCTCCTCCTCCTCTTTCTTTTTCTTCTTCTTTTTTTACTTACTACTTCATGTTTTGTTTATACACTATTTTCAGCCAGGGACTTCATCACATCTGGGACTCAGCACAAGCCTCCTGACTGCTTTCTTGAGCTGAAATAAAAAAGTCAGGGTGTTCTAGCACACTGTCACAGAATAGTTGACACATCATTTCTTCTTGCCCTCCATATTACAAAGACTTGGTTGACTTTTATAGCTTCCAAGTGGCCATTCTTTGTGGGCTTTTAATATTACGAAATATACACATTTGTCTAATGCTGCCAGGCTAAATTCTTTCCGGCACTGAGCACTTAAATCCATGCACATAGTCACTAAATGAGGTTGTTAAGTTTCCATTTTCCATCTCACATGAAAAGCTACTCAAGCAGATGTGGACTGAGATGGTTGTCCCCCAAAACAAAGTTATTTGGCAAAGGCGTGTCTTTCCTTACACAAGCTGGGGAAAGGGTTTTGGTGGCTAACATCTTCATTCACTGTACTTACTGCTTGAAAACCAGAACATACTTAAAATAGGAGTAGCTGCCATGGTAGCTGTTTAAAAGCTTAATGGGATGAAAAAAGCATTGTTAGTTTTATTGCAATAGCTTTTCCTGGATGGGTTCTTATCAGGAAACAATGGAACCTATTTTTCTATTTTCTTTGGAGACACGTTCTTTGTGAGATTTTTCGTATGTCTCAGAAGACTTCGGGACAAATAAGAATATACCTAGAATACACTCATTTAATGAAATCAAACTGTAAGAATGCAAACGAGAGGGGTGAAAGCCTCTAATCTTCTTTGTTATCTTCCACCACGCAGATGTTGACTTCACACCTCTGACTCTGTGCAATTCTTTACCAAAGACTAAGGGTAATGTTTAAAAGTATTGGGTTGATTTGCTTGCATGGTTTTTCACCTCTGCCTCACCAAGCCATCCTGTCCATGCCACAACCAAGTTCTTAAGCTTAGGACAATGTTGACAAACCTGATAGAGACTTCCAGGATGCCAGCAATATGTTAGCCATGGAAACAGGTGAATTCGTTATTAAAAAACATGCAAGACTCTCTCAACTCCTAGAACTTGATCACAAAATCATTTTATTGAATGCTGATTCCTATCTACCTGACTCCATATTTGGTAACTGGTAATGTGGCTTCTCTGATCAGACCAAACCACTTTGCCTGCTCTTCCTTTTAATTTTCTTGATACTTCTTATCTTTGGGTTATTAACTTCATGGAATTCCCTCATCATATTTTTTCAGTAATTCTGATTGGAGAGAATATTCCAAACTCACTTCCTCATAGGAAATGTCCCTAATTTTTTCTCACTTCTCTCATCAGTTCTATATTTTACACTTCCTTAGCACTTAATATGTACAGGTTTCACTCTAGCATCTGATATTTTTTTCATCTTACCTTTAATACTTGCTCTGTAGAATAAAGAAAGCATTTTGTATTTCACCTGAAACTGTCACCATCACCATAACCATCACCATCAACCTGATACCTATGCCTTGTCTTTTTCTTCTGTATCGTGCCTTTCAAATCTCAATTAAACACTGAAAAGGTGGGGGAAAGTAAAAGGAGGGGAGAAAATATTGGTTATGATCATCAAGGACTAATCAAGGAAATAAGATATAATATTTATTTTTAAATAATGAAAAAATTAAATAATTTCTAACAAAGAGAAGATATACACAATGTTGCCAAGAAAATCCCCTCAAAAATAAACTTTTGAAGGATTCAGGGTAAGGAGAAATTACTTCTAGATGGAGATGATGGCAAATTATACGAAGAAAGTACAATTTGATAAAAATAAATTTTAATTTATTCATTTAACATATTCACCAAGCACTGTGTTAAACACTGGGCTGAATAGAATTTTAGTAGGTGAAGAGAAAGGGATGAAAAGTCTGTGAGCAGATGAGTAGTTAAAAGAATGCTTGAATAATTGTAATGAAGTCAATCTAGTGTTCATTTATCCATCAATATATTCAACAAATAGTTGTACTATTTCTATGTATTTGGTATTGTGTTCAGTTCTGGGAATTCAGGAGTGACAGAGCAATACCATCATTTTTCAAGAATTCTAAACACAGTAAGACAAAGAGTTAGGAGTCCAGGATACAAAAGTTTAGCTTCAAATGAGGCTAAAACATAATGGAGGGTACCACACACATCAGAATAAGCAAGAGAGTCAATAAAAACTTGCTGAGTAAATGATTCAATAATTCTTTCCTGGTTTCTTGTCTAAAAGGAAAAAAGCATGAAACTTTTGCTAAAGATTGCACTTTTGTGTCTTGGTCCAAATTCCATTGGGGAGGAACAGTAACACAGGAGGCAGGAAAGGCTCTGGGCCACACCACATGGACCTCTGCTGTCTGCAGATCTGTGTCCATCTGGTCAAAGGGGAAATTGGTTGGCCTGAGGCAAATATAAATGGGCCAGAGGACCATTTAGTCAGAGTTAAGTAACAAGTCTCTTTTGGGAAATCTACCTGTTATTATAACTAAAAAGTAAAGTTCTGTATTCAATGGCTCATAGCTTCATAGCAGGAAGTTCTGTTCAACATTCCAGAAAGTTCTGCATTACTTTTCCACTACCTCAATTATTGAAAATATTCAGAGGTAACAGAGAGTTGGGAAGTCTGCCTTCTGACAGTCCCTCTTCCTATGACTTGCTCTGAAAACACTGGCATCTTAAACTCGGTGGGGCTCCCTTCTTCATTTGAAAATTTGTCTCGGGCGCCTGGGTGGCTCAGTGGGTTAAAGCCTCTGCCTTCAGCTCAGGTCATGATCTCAGGGTCCTGGGATCGAGTCCCACATCGGGCTCTCTGCTCAGCGGGGAGCCTGCTTCCTCCTCTCTCTGCCTTCCTCTCTGCCCACTTCTGATCTGTCTCTGTCAAAGGAATAAATAAAAAAATTAAAAAACAAAAAAAGAAAGAAAATTTGTCTCGTGTCCCTTTTAGTTTTAGTTTTGTTTTGTTTTAACAAATCTCTTGCAATAAGTTCATAACCATTTCATTTGAGAAACTTGTAATCCCAAATGCTTCTTACATCTATTTGGAATTATTATTATTTTATCACCCTTGACTTTATTCAATTTAATCAGTCTTTTTATTATTAGACTCCTAACATGTGATGTTGATTGTCTTCCCATTGTTTCTTTTGCTTTGTTTTGTTATTTAATAGTGACTGCTCTTCACCACTGACAAACTCTTCTAATATCTGTTGATACCCTTTGTTTTAGAACTCAAATAATTCCTTTTTTTGTCCTTTAAATCTTAGTGAAATGTTATCCTATTTAGTAGGGGGTCCTTAATTTTGTATGAACATACAGAACTACCAATCAAAACATTCCATCCCAGTTCATTCAGCTAGAATAGTTAGCTAGTTACACTAAACATTTTATACAATTAATCATATAATCCAAGCTTCATGCATACACACACATAAACACACACCTGACATATTAGCACTCATTGGTCTTGTTTACTTGTTTCAATATTAAGTGTCTGAGGCTAGAGATCACACCCAATCTAACTCTATTAAAATAACAAAGCACTAATCTAGATCCACATTTCTTGTAGGTGTGAATTAAATACGGAGCAATGATAATGCCATACCTTGTTACAAGACTCGTGTCCCATTATCAGAGTTAGAACTAGTTAAGGTTTTGTCAAATTTCTTGTCGAAACATGAATAGATGAGATTACTTTTTAGATGGAAAATATATGCCCTAAAAAATAAATATAAATATACAAAAAAAAATCATTCTCACACAACTTACAGCATTTTTTAATAAGACTACTGTAACTTTAAGGGAATATTTGAAGAAAACACAATGAATGAGATTTAAAAACATAAAATTTAGCATTTAAAAACAAATAGCATTAGAGGTATATAAAGTTTCAATTCTATCTGAAGAAACACCATTTTATTTCGCTGTTGTACTGGTCAAAGAGGTGTTTAGGGCTGGCGGTATGTATCTTCAGGATAGGGAATATTGAAATTTTGTGTCAAAAAATAGACATTTTCACTAGCAATGGGTCAGTGGAACACTTGACATGTTAGCAAGTATCCCCAACCAGAGATTTAATCCTTTTTTTTTTTGGTCTCTTTTTGTCTTTTGGAATATGAGGCTGTCATTGGCTCTGGGATAAGCATACATTATTGGGGTTTGGTTTATCCAAAACCACATATGGTAAACTATGCTAAGTAGAGGTTTAAACTTGAAAATGATGTCAAAATGCTACTTTGGTTGTAGACATGAGGGAGAAAACAAAAGAATTTGCCTCTCCACTGCCAATGTCTTCCACATCAAAAAGATTGGGTCAGAGATGTCACTGGTATGTTTCCTTTTTTATATTGCACCTCAGAAACCCTTTCTCTACCCATTTCTCCCTTCCTATCCCCTATGCTTAAGAAGAGTCAAAAGGCTCCAACCATTCAGCCATTTTAGACTGAGTTGCTGCAGGGTTTTAGTTTTGGTTTTGGTTTTGTTTGTTTGTTTCTTTCTTTCTTTTTTTTTTTTTGGAAGGTCAAGAGAGAGGTATGGTCTCTGGAAAAACTCTCTGCTTTGGTCCGACTTGGTAATGAGGATCATGGTAGAGTCATGGTTTAACTGTTGACATAGCAACATATATTTTGTTTGTGTTCTGTAGTCTCTTCATTTAAAGAAGGAGGCAGACTCTCAATACTCCTTTACCCTAGAAGAGTCTGGCTAGTGTATTCTGCCTCAAATTGTCTTTTCTTTCTTTTTTAGAAAATTTAAGCTACTTAAAAATAAGACTGTGAAAAGAGGTTGAAAGAAAAGAGGGAGACAATTTTGCCTGATTCCAAAGTATAGGCTTTAATTCTATTACTAATTATAAATTTAGAAGTTAGTTGAATTCTCCCGGGGTAGCCTAACATACCATCTCATTTTCCAGTCTTGACATAACTGTGTAAAATAGTCTATAACCAATGAATGCATATTTTTATTTTTTTAAAAAGATTTTATCTATTCACTTGACAGAGAGAAATCACAAGTCGATGGAGAGGCAGGCACAGAGAGAGGAAGGGAAGCAGACTCCCCACCGAGCAGAGAGCCCGATGCGGGACTCGATCCCAGGACCCCGAGATCATGACCTGAGCCAAAGGCAACAGCCACCCAGGCGCCCCGAATGCATATTTTTAAATTAGAAATTACATGTATCGACATAGTATATATACATACATATGTAAATATATATATATACATATATATATGTATATATATATATATATATATACACACACACACACACTTTAAATCATAGCGGTAATACCATTTTCTGTATATTGAAAATCTTTAAGAATGCCTAGTATAATGGAGTAACAGCCTAGGTACAGTGTGAAATTCATTGATCACATTTTCCCATAAATACTCAGCTTCAAAATATCTGGGAAATCCAGATCTACTATGAATGAATGAGAGA
The DNA here is from genome assembly GCF_030435805.1 of Mustela lutreola. NCBI lineage: Eukaryota > Metazoa > Chordata > Mammalia > Carnivora > Mustelidae > Mustela > Mustela lutreola. The sequence goes on from NC_081297.1 coordinate 122,949,822, forward strand.
ATGAATACATATATACATGCATACAAAAGTTGGGCAATTTTAAAGTGTTTCAAAATCTTCCAGCTTATTTTTTTATGGATTGCCTGGTTTTTACATAATTTCATATTATAGTAAGGTGGAGATGTTTGAAATTACCACAGTTTACTTCAGGACAAATTAGATATTGCTTATGACCAAGGAAAGAGATATATTTTAAAATCTAAATCTATCTATCTATCTATCTATCTATCTATACTTTTTTGACACCATTTCCTTTGAAGGAAAAGAAACCATGTCAATTTCCATTTGAATAAGAGATATTCTAGCCTGTCATTTCCAGAGATTACTTTTTCTAACATTGGAGTCTGTAGTTGAATAGATGAAAATGTATCAGCAGTTGGGAGTTTGAAGAAATCTAAAATTTTAGAGTCTCTTGTTAGCTTAGGCATAGAGCTAGGCAAAATACTTTCCACTTTGGCAAAAACAATGGGAAAAAGCATTAGTCTCTCCAGGATGATTTTTGGTACTTCCTACTCTAGGGAAGTCCAAATACACAAAGTGAGATCAGAATTTTTCACTAATTTCTGGCTCTTCTATTTCTTCACATTCTGGCAATAAAATGTGGAAAACATATTTGTTCAAGGGCAACATGAACTTTTTCTGAACCTCTCAAGACAGCCACTCTTAGTCATAGAAAAACAGAACTTTTTGGTCCTTCCTTAACTTCAGTTATTGAAGCAATGAATGGATGGTGCAGTGGCTTCTCCCATTTGCCATCCAGTGGGGATTCATTTTCCTTTCTTTATAGATCACATTATAAGTAATATTAGGCCAGGTTCTGGATTTATAGAATTCTTGATTGAAGACATGAAATCAGTTTTGTTGCCAGCATGAAATGGCCAGTATTCCTAAAAAAAAAAAAAAAAAAAAAAAAAAAAGTCCCTTTTCTCCTCCCAAGCTACTTAAGCCAAAAGTATGATTGAAATAGAATGATGATTGATTGAGTAGGGTGAATTCTCTTTTAAAAGGTCAAAGTCTATCATCATGCTTAACTTTATTATCCTCCAGAGTTATTTGTTTATTTGAGAATAGTCATGTGAAGGAGTTAGTTTAGAGATTGTTTATTTTATGAATGGAAAAAAACATAAATGAAGACAAGGGGCAATATTTGAATAAATGTTATATTATGTTTGCTAGAATCCCTAAAGTTTTTCAAATATTAAATGCTTCTTCTAAGGCAATTATCCTAAAGACTAACTTGCTTAATAAAAAGAGGGATCTACAATTTCTGATTAAAAAGGATTTTGCATACATATAAACTAAATAGTAGGGTCTCTTTAGGAAAAGGGACATATACTGATGAGAAGGAGTGAAGAAAAGAGCAAAGGAAGAGGAATTACCCTCCCAACCATCTGTCCCCACACCCTCTGTTTTATTGCTTGAAGGAGTATTGAGCAGCTTTTAGGAATTAAACCTTGCTGTATCGCTGCTCAACTGAAAATATTATTACAGGTTACAAAAGACAGCCTCACATATAAGAACTTTTATTTCCGGGGTCCCTCTTGGTTCAGTTAGTTAAGCATCTGCCTTCAGTTCAGGTCATGATTTCCAGGTCCTGGGATCCAGTTCTGGGTTGAGCTCCCTGCTCTGTGGGGAGTCTGCTTCTCCCTTTCTTTCTACGTATCCCCCACCCCCTCCTTATGCTTGTCTCTCTCTCAAATAAATAAACAAAATCTTAAAAAAACAGAAGCCCTGTTTCCTTCCAACTTAATTTTTTTATAGAAACCTTCAGTTATTTTGCTTTAAGAAAACAAGTGACTGATAGCACTACTGCATTTATTTATTTGAATATTTTTCAGCAATACCCTCTCGAGATTTATATTTTTCTTACATTTTTTGAAAAGTGAATTTAGGGCTCAACATCATAGAACACCAAGGTGAGCGACATGGTTTGGGCACACACTGATGTCGATCACACTCTCTACCTGCTGAAAAGAATATGCATCACTGGCATTTCCATCGTGTGGTGGCCTCGGAAGCATCAGGTTCCCAATCCAATTTCCTTATGTACTTTACAGGGCTTCAAAGTACCAAGAACAATTGCCTTTGAAATTCTTTGAAAAGCTGTTGAGGTTGTTTTCCAAACTTCAGGAAATCTCTAAATTAATCTGTTCTTCACACAGGTGCACACAACCTGAATTACAATCCATCAGAGAAAATTCCTCCACTTCCTGGAATAGAACATCATAAGGTGGAAATTTTCTGTCTGCAGATTCATACGACATGGACATCCAAGTGCAGGAGCCAGTAAACACTTCCTGTAAAAATGTTGTAAGTTTTGGCAGGAGGAGTCAAGATGGTGGAGAAGTAGCAGGCTGAGGCTACATCAGGTAGCAGGAGATCAGCTAAATAGCTTATCTAAACATTGCAAACACCTACAAATCCAACGGGAGATTGAAGAGAAGAAGAACAGCAATTCTAGAAACAGAAATCAACCACTTTCTGAAAGGTAGGACTGGCGACGGGAAGATAGACCACAGGGGGAGAGGCCGGCTCCTGGCAAGTGGCAGAGCAATGGAGCACTAAATCAGGACTTTTAAAAGTCTGTTCCGCTGAGGGACATCACTCCAGAGGCTAAACTGGGGTGAAGACCGCGTGGGGTCAGCGTGGCCCCAGGTCAAAGGGTCACAGAAGGATTGGGGGTGTCTGAGTGTCACAGAGCTTGCAGGTATTAGAACAGGGAAGCCAGCTACAGAAACAGAGCCAAGGAGTGAGCTCTCAGCTTGGGGTTACCTTGAACTAGTTGCAAGCTGGGTGATCTTGGAGTGTGGCCAGAGGCCAGGGAGATGGGAGTGATTGGGCGCTATTCTCTGAGGGCGCACTGAGGAGTGGGGCCCTGAGCTCTCGGCTCCTCTGGGCCAGTGACTGGGAGGCCACCATTTTCATTTCCGTCCTCTGGAACTCTACGGAAAGCATTCAGGGAACAAAGGCTCCCGAAAGCGAACCCAAGTGGATTACTCAGCCTGGCCCCTGGTAAGGGCAATGCAATTCCACTGGGGCAAAGACACTTGAGAATCACTACAACAGGCCCCTCCCCCAGAAGATCAACAAGAAATCCAGCCAGGACCAAGTTCACCTACCAAGGAGTGCAGGTTCAATACCAAAGAGAGCAGCAGAATTCCAGAGGAGGAGAAAGCAAAGCACGGAACTCATGGCTTTCTCCCCATGATTCTTCAGTCATGCAGTTAATTTAATTTTTTTTTCAATTTTTTTTCTTCTTCTGCTAAATTTTTTTTAACTTCTACTCTTTTCTTTTTTAACATTTTTAAACTAGTTTATCTAATATATATATTTTTTTCTCTTGTATTTTTTCTTTATTTGTTTTCTTTGTTTAATTGTTTCTTTTTTTTTTTCTGAACCTCTTTTTATTCCCTTTTCCACCCCCCCCCCCCAAAATCTGGCGTATCTTCTGATTTGGCTAAAGTGTATTTTCCTGGGGTCTTTGCCACCCTTTTAGTATTTTACTTACTCCTTCATATAGTCTTATCTGGACAAAATGACAATGCAGAAAGATTCACCACAAAAAAAAAAGAACAAGAGGCAGTACCAAAGGCTAGGGACCTAATCAATACAGACTTTGGTAATATGTCAGCTATAGAGTTCGGAATGACGATCCTCAAGGTTCTAGCCGGGCTAGAAAAAGGCATTGAAGATATTAGAGAAACCCTCTCTGGAGATATAAAAGCCCTCTCTGGAGAAATAAAAGAACTAAAATCTAACCAAGTTGAAATTAAAAAAAAAACTATTAATGAGGTACAATAAAAAATGGAGGATCTCACTGCTAGGATAAATGAGGCAGAAGAAAGAACTAGTGATATAGAAGACCAAATGACAGAGAATAAAGAAGTTGAGAAAAAGAGGGACAAACAGCTACTGGACCACGAGGGGAGAATTCGAGAGATAAGTGACACCATAAGATGAAACAACATTAGAATAATTGGGATTGCAGAATAAGAAGAAAGAGAGAGGGGAGCAGAAGGTATATTGGAGAGAATTATTGGAGAGAATTTCCCTAATATGGCAAAGGGAACAAACATCAAAATCCAGGAGGTGCAGAGAACCCCCCTCAAAATCAATATGAACATGTCCACACCCCATCACCTAATAGTAAAATTTACAAGTCTTAGTGAAAAAGAGAAAATTCTGAAAGCAGCCCGGGAAAAGAAGTCTGTAATATACAATGGTAAAAATATTAGATTGGCAGCAGACTTATCCACAGAGACCTGGCAGGCCAGAAAGATCTGGCATGATATATTCAGAGCACTAAACGAGAAAAACATGCAGCCACGAATACTATATCCAGCTAGGCTATCATTGAAAATAGAAGGTGAGATTAAAAGCTTCCAGGACAAAAAAAAACTGAAAGAATTTGCAAACACCAAACCAGCTCTACAGAAAATATTGAAAGGGGTCCTCTAAGCAAAGAGAGAGCCTAGAATTAGTAGATCAGAAAGGAACAGAGACAATATACAGTAACAGTCACCTTACAGGCAATACAATGGCACTAAATTCATATCCCTCAATAGTTACCCTGAATGTTAATGGGCTAAATGCCCCAATTAAAAGACATAGGGTATCAGAATGGATAAAAAAACAAAACCCATCTATATGTTGCCTACAAGAAACTTATTTTAGACACAAAGACATCTCCATATTTAAAGTTAGGGGGTGGAAAATAATTTACCATGCTAATGGACATCAGAAGAAAGCAGGAGTGGCAATCCTTATATCACATCAATTAGATTTTAAGCCAAAGACTATAATAAGAGATGAGGAAGGACACTATATCATACTTAAAAAGGGTCTGTCAAACAAGATCTAACAATTTTAAATATCTATGCCCCTAACGTGGGAGCAGCCAACTATATAAATCAATAACAAAATCAAAGAAACACATCAACAATAATACAATAATAGTAGAGGACTTTAACACTCCCCTCACTGAAATGGACAGATCATCCAAGCAAAAGATCAACAAGGAAATAAAGGCCTTAAAAGACACACTGGACCAGATGGACATCACAGATATATTCAGAACATTTCATCCCAAAGCAACAGAATACACATTCTTCTCTAGTGCACATGGAACATTCTCCAGAACAGATCACAACCTGGGTCCTAAATTAGGTCTCAACCAGTATCAAAAGATTAAGATCATTTTTTGCATATTTTCAGACCACAATGCTCCGAATCCAGAACTCAATCACAAGAGGAAATTTGGAAAGAACCCAAATACATGGAGACTAAACAGCATCCTTTTTAAGAATGAATGGGTCAACCAGGAAATTAAAGAAGAATTGAAAAAATTCATGGAAACAAATGATAATGAAAACACAATGGTTCAAAATCTGTGGGACACAACAAAAGCAGTCCTGAGAGGAAAATATATAGCGGTACAAGCCTTTCTCAAGAAACAAGAAAGGTCTCAAGTACACAACCTAACCCTACACCTAACGGAGCTGGAGAAAGAACAAGAAAGAAACCCTAAACCCAGCAGGAGAAGAGAAATCATAAAGAACAGAGCAGAAATCAATGAAATAGAAACCAAAAATAAAATAGAACAAATCAACGAAACTAGGAGCTGGTTCTTTGAAAGAATGAATAAGATTGACAACCCCCTGGCCAGACTTATCAAAAATAAAAGAGAAAGGACTCAAATAAATAAAATCATGAATGAAAGAGGAAAGATCACAACTAACACCAAAGAAATACAGACCATTATAAGAACATACTATGAGCAACTCTACGCCAACAAATTTGACAATCTGGAAGAAATGAATGCATTCCTAGAGACATATAAACTACCACAACTGAACCAGGAAGAAATAGAAAGCCTGAACAGGCCCATAACCAGTAAGGAGATTGAAACAGTCATCAAAAATCTCCAAACAAGCAAAAGCCCAGGGCCAGATGGCTTCCCAGGGGAATTCTACCAAACATTTGAAGAAGAAATAATTTTTATTCTCCTGAAACAGTTCCAAAAAGTAGAAATGGAAGGAAAACTTCCAAACTCATTTTATGAGGCCAGCATCACCTTGATCCCAAAACCAGACAAGGATACCATCAAAAAAGAGAACTACAGACCAATATCCTTGATGAACACAGATGCGAAAATTCTCACCAAAATATTAGCCAATAGGATTCAACAGTACATTAAAAGGATTATTTGCCACGACCAAGTGGGATTTATTCCGGGGCTGCAAGGTTGGTTCAACATCCGCAAATCAATCAATGTGATACAACACATCAATAAAAGAAAGAACAGGAACTATATGATACACTCAATAGATGCTAAAAAAAAAAAAAACATTTGACAAAGTACAGCATCCCTTCCTGAACAAAACTCTTCAAAGTGTAGGGATAGAGGGCACATACCTCAATATCATCAAAGCCATCTATGAAAAACCCACCACAAATATCATTCTCAATGGAGAAAAACTGAAAGCTTTTCTGGTAAGGTCAGGAACACGGCAGGGATGTCCATTATCACCACTGCTATTCAACATAGTACTAGAAGTCCTAGCTCACAATCAGACAACAAAAGGAAATTAAAGGCATCCAAATCAGCAAAGAAGAAGTCAAACTATCACTCTTCGCAGATGATATGATACTATATGTGGAAAACCCAAAAGACACCACTCCAAAACTGCTAGAACTTGTACAGAAATTCAGTAAAGTGTCAGGATATAAAATCAATGCACAGAAATCAGTTGCATTTCTCTACACCAACAACAAGACAGAAGAAAGAGAAATTAAGGAGCCAATCCCATTTACAATTGCACCCAAAAGTATAAGATACCTAGGGATAAACCTAACCAAAGAGGCACAGAATCTATACTCAGAAAACTATAAAGTACTCATGAAAGAAATTGAGGAAGACACAAAGAAATGGAAAAATGTTCCACACTCATGGATTGGAAGAACAAATATTGTGAAAATGTCTATGCTACCTAAAGCAATCTACACATTTATGCAATTCCTATCAAAATACCATCCTTTTTTTTTTTTTCAAAGAAATGGAACAAATAATCCTAAAATTTATATGGAACCAGAAAAGACCTCGAATAGCCAAAGGTATATTGTAAAAGGAAGCCAACGTTGGTGGCATCACAATTCCGGACTTCAAGCTCTATTACAAAGCTGTCATCATCAAGACAGCATTGTACTGGCACAAAAACAGACACAAAGACAATGGAACAGAATGGAGAGCCCAGAAATAGACCCTCAACTCTATGGTCAACTAATCTTTGACAAAGCAGGAAAGAATGTCCAATGGAAAAAAGACAGGCTCTTCAATAAATGGTGTTGGGAAAATTGGACAGCCACATGCAGAAAAATGAAATTGGACCATTTCCTTATACCACACACAAAAATAGACTCATAATGGATGAAGGACCTCAATGTGAGAAAGGACCGCATCAAAATCCTTGAGGAGAACACAGGCAGCAACCTCTTAGACCTCAGCCGCAGCAACATCTTCCTAGGAACATCACCAAAGGCAAGGGAAGCAAGGGCAAAAATGAACTATTGGGATTCCATCGAGATCAAAAGCTTTTGCACAGCAAAGGAAATAGTGAACAAAACCAAAAGACAACTGACAGAATGGAAGAAGATATTTGCAAACGACATATCAGATAAAGGGCTAGTGTCCAAAATCCTATAAAGAACTTAGCAAACTCAACACCCAAAGAACAAATAATCCAATCAAGAAATGGGCAGAAGACATGAACAGACATTTCTGCAAAGAAGACATCCAGATGGCCAACAGACACATGAAAAATTGCTCCACATCTCTCAGCATCGGGGAAATACAAATCAAAACCACAATGACATACCACCTCACACCAGTCAGAATAGCTAAAATCAAGTCAGGAAATGACAGATGCTGGCGAGGATGCGGAGAAGGGGGAACCCTCCTACACTGTTGGTGGGAATGCAAACTGGTGCAACCACTCTATAAAACAGCATGGAGGTTCCTCAAAATTTTGAAAATAGAACTACCCTATGACCCAGCAATTGCACTACTGGGTATTTACCCTAAAGATACAAATGTAGTGATCCAAAGGGGCTCATGCACCCGAATGTTTATAGCAGCAATGTCCACAATAGCCAAACTATGGAAAGAACTTAGATGTCCATCAACAGATGAATGGATAAAGAACAGGTGGTATATATACACAATGGAATACTATGCAGCCATCAAAAGAAATGAAATCTTGCCATTTGCGACGACGTGGATGGAACTAGAGGGTATCATGCTTAGCGGAATAAATCAGTCGGAGAAAGACAACTATCATATGATCTCCCTGATATGAGGAAGTGGAGATGCAACATGGGGGGGTTAAAGGGGTAGGAGAAGAATAAATGAAAGAAGATGGGATTGGGAGGGAAAGCAAACCATAAATGACTCTTAATCTCACAAAACAAACTGAGGGTTTCTGGGGGGAGGCGGATTGGGAGAGGGGGGTGGGGTTATGGATATTGGGGAGGGTATGTGTTATGGTGAGTGCTGTGAAGTGTGTAAACCTGGCGATTCACAGACCTGTACCCCTGGGGATAAAAATATATTATATGTTTATTAAAAAAATAAATAAAATTTGTTTAAATCTTGTAAGTTTTCTGGTTCTTATAGTGTCTGTTTCAACTGGCCAACAACAGCTTGAACCTCATACAATTTTTCCATGCCATGATCTACAGACTTTGGGGGATTCTAAAGTCTTAAATGGTTAAATAGGGGTGCCTAGGTGGCTCAGTGGGTTAAAGCTTCTTCCTTCAGCTCAGGTCACAATCCCAGGGTCCTGGGATCAAGCCTCACATCGGGATCTCTGCTCGGCAGGGAGCCTGCCTCCCTCTTCCTCTCTTTCTCTCTGCCTGCCTCTCTGCCTACTTGTGATCTCTGTCAAATAAACAAATAAAATCTTTTAAAAAATGGTTAAATATATAAAAACCATTCTTAGCTCCTGGACCATACAGAAACAGGCTGAGGCTGGATTTGCCCTTGAGTTTACTGACATAGTTAGAAACCGTAAAGTGGAAATTAGCCATTCTTGACCAGAACTCAAATTCTGCCATTTCTTGGGCAACCTTACATAACATAGAGACCCCTCAGTGTCTCCTTTTTTGTAGGCACAACAATGTATATTTAATAATGTAAGAATTACATAAACTTGAACTCTTACTGTGTACTCATTTAAGTAGCTTCTTTTGGGGCTATAACGTTTTCAGGCAGAGAAGGGAACCTCTGTAATCTTGCTTCATCTTCTGTATAAACCAACAATAGCCAACTACTACTTTTGGTGAATACGTTTTTGCAAAACTTGAAGCCTCTGGATCATTCCCTCTCTTCCCTCAAATGATGCTGACTCCTCCAGTTTTAACTTAGAGATTTTTTTTTTCTTCCAACTCTTTAATCATGTTCTGAAATTCTTTTAAACTTTCTCAATGGTTTCATAATCCTCTGAAATTGTGATGCCAAGAGTGGACTGAATTTTATGACCAAGTGTGCACCCATAATCTTTGCAAAACCACATGAAGCATTCCCAGAAATGCTGCTTGGTATTTTCTGAAAATATAAGTATCAGAGCTAATGCTTTTTCTTTCAAAAAGAGTAGGTGTCTTAACAGACTGTTAAACATTCACTTTGCTCTTTATATTGTAGTCATATTTGCTGTTTTTACTTGAATTCAAAGTCCTATTGATGTTTTAAAGGATATCTTATTTGATTTAATAGTTTCAACTCATTATCTCAGCAGTGCTCTTTTAAGAATTGCCTTTTTTGCTTTTATTTTCTCTTTCTTTTTTAGAAACAGATATATTTATAAATCACCACTGCCAGGACACTGCTGGGTGTACTTCCATAGCAATACCTACCTTTCCCTATCCTTCCCCATTCCTAATACCCGACAACCACTAATCTACTCTCTGTCTATATCCTTTTTTAAAAAGATTTTATCTATTTATTTATTTAAAAGAGAGAGAGAGAGTGAGGGGGAGGACAGAGGAGGAGGAGGGAGAGGGTCAAGTTAACTGTGTACTGAGTGGGGTGCTAGCCCAACCCAGGGCTCCTAATCACATGGCCCATGTGATTAGGCACATGGCTAATTTCCACTTTACGGGAATGATCCATGACCTAAGCCCAAATCGAGTGAGATTCTTAACTGATTGAGCCACCCACATGCCCCAGCTGATTTATATTTTTGTCAGCTCAATAGAGGTGTAGAAGTAGAATTATACAATATACAGCTTTTTGGCATTGACTGTTTTCACTGAGCATAATTCCTTAAAGATTTATCTAAGTTATGTGTATTAGTAGTATAGCTTGCTCCTTCTTGACTGAGAAGTGTTCTATGGTATAGATGTACCACCGCCATTCCACTCATTGGTTAAAGAACATCTGAATTGTTTCCAGTTTGGGACTATTATGAATAAAGCTATTGCAAACATTCATATACATATATATACATAATATCTCTGTGTGTGTGTGGTGTGTGTGTGTGTGTGTGTGCATGTGAACATTCCTTCTCATTTCTCTAGAATATATACTAAAGAATTCAATTGCTGGGTCATAAAGTAACTGCCTGTTTAGTTTTATAAGAAACAGCTAAACTATTTTCCAGAGTAATTGTACCATTTCACATTTTCACAAAGAGTGTATGAGTGACCCACTTTCTTCCCATCCTCACTAGCATTTGGTTCTGTTATTATTTTTAAATTTTAGCCATTCTGGTAGTTGTGTAGTGATATATCATTATAGTTTTAATTTGAATTTCTTTAATAGCTGATGATGTTGAATATCTTTTCATATGTTTATATGCTATCTGTATATCCTCATCACTAAAATTCCTATTTACACATTTGTCCACTTTCTTTTCTGAAGTTGAGTTTTGGAGGGCACCTGGGTGTCTCAGTGGGTTGGGCCTCTGTCTTCAGCTCAGGTCATGATCTCAGGGTCCTGGGATCGAGCCCCACATTGGGCTCTCTGCTCAGTGGGGAGCCTGCTTCCCCCTCTCTTTCTGCTTGCCTCTCTACCTGCTTATAATCTTTCCATCTGCCAAATAAATAAATAAATGATCTTTAAAAAAAAAGAATAATGAAGTTGAGTTTTGGAAACTCATTTTAAGTTGTAGGAACTAGACCTTTTTCAGATACATGGCTTGCAAATAAATGTTTTCTCCAAGTTTGCAGACTATGTTTTCATCATTTAAACAGGGTCTCTCACAGGGCAAAAGTTTATAATTTGATGAAGTCCAAGTTATCAAAATTTGATGTTTTACATTTAAAGCCTGCGATCCATTTGGAGTTCATTTTTTATATGATGTGTGAGGCTTAGGTCAAGTTATTGTATGCCATAAATATAATATAGTTGCTCCAGTACCGTTTATCAAAGAAGCAATCTTTCTTCCATTGAGTTATTTTTGAACCTTTGTAAAAATCAGTTGGCCGTATCTGTGTGAGTCTATTTCTGAATTTTCCCTACATTTCCATTTATCTGCATTTGTAATTTGTATCTCTGTAGCTTCCCCCCCCCTTTTTTTGGTTTACTATAGCTAAATAGTAAGCCTTAGGTAGAGTAATTCTTTCTATTGTATTAATTGTCAAGATTATTTTAGTCATTTTGGAATCTGTGTGTTTTTATATAAATTTTAAAATAAGCTTGACCAAAAACCTTGCTGGGAATTGCACTAACCGCGTAGATGGATTTTTTTTTTTTAAAGATTTTATTTATTCGTTTGACAGACAGAGATCACAAGTCGGCAGAGAGTCAGGCAGAGAGAGAGGAGGAAGCAGGTTCCCTGCTGAGCAGAGAGCCCGATGCGGGACTCGATCCCAGGATCCTGAGATCATGACCTGAGTCGAAGACAGAGGCTTTAACAACCCACTGAGCCACCCAGGCGCTCCAATGCATAGATGGATTTGAAGATGAATGAAATTTTCAGTCTTTCAGTCCATGAACACGGTGTATTTCTCTGTTCATTCTGTGGGGGGTGGGGGGTTCCTGAATTCCTCAACTATAATTGTGAATTTGTCATTGTTTGAAGATTGTTCAGATATTACTTTAATCACTTCATAATTCTTAGACCACTTGATGGACTGTGATTTCTTCGAGCTATAATTGACACAAAACAAGGTGAAAGTATAAAGTGTAAAATGTGTTGTTTGATGCATTTATACAATATCACATTTTTTAACATTTTTTATTATGTTCACTTAGTCAACCATCAGTTAACTAACACCTTCATCACATCACATAATTATCATTGCATTTTGTGGCAAGAACATTTAAGATGTGGTCTCTTGGCAACTTTGAAGTATATACTGTAGTATCCTTGACTGTAATGACTACACTGCACGTTGGATCTCCAGAAGAATGTGATCTGGAAAGTCCTTCCTTCCCTATTACAAACATTTTCCTCAGAGAGTGGAGTGACAAAGTAACAAGAATTCGATCTATTTCATGGGAGATAAAAACTAGTTTTATCTAGACAAAACACACAAATTTGGAGTTGGAAAAAGTAGCAAATTTCCAAAGGGGGCAAAATACTTGGCAGTCTCCAAGAGTTCAAGTGGATGCGATAGAATTAAGTTCTATGCGGTTCCTGTCCCCTAATACACACATAGTATGTGAAGACTGCACCACATTCATTCCATGACAGACAATATTGACTTGACTTCCTGAGCTAGTAAATACTGACTAGTAGTAGTCATCATAGGCCATAGATGGAAGCAATTGTTAACTAAATTAAATAAAACCCAGTTTATCTAACATTTACACTCTGTTTAATAGACTCACTGGCCATACATATAAATAAATTTACCTTTACCATCTCATAACAGAGACTTTTGTTAAATTTAAAATAAGAAGTCACTTTTCTTAGCCTGGCCCTTTGTATTCCACAGCCACCAAAGACCTATAACTAAGGGTGAACCTAGGACCGTTCTTTCTGGTAGTGTTACTACTTAATGAATCACAGCTGATTTTCTTGGCTAAATAGTCTCAGAAGAAAGTTTTACAATGTGTCCAGGGTTCAATAATTGCTGAATCAGTACATCTTTATATAACAGGAAAATAGGAAAACTCTGCAGTAAGCATGTCGAACAAGGTTTTAATTAAAAGCAGTTCTACAGCTGGCCACAGACTCTGCCCCACTCTGTTTTTACAAAATTTTCCAAAATATTTTATAGTAATCTCTATCTCCAATTATTATAAAGGCAGTTGCGTTCTTCTGACTGATAGGGGTAAGAATCATTTTCAGCACATATAATTAATAGGGTAACAAATTTACTTATATGTTATAGTCAGCCAACAATGGGTGTGTGTGGACTCAAAAGCCCACCCCTATCTCCCTAGTGTATGACCTCAACTTTGGACAAGATAATAGAAATGGCTTATGTAAGAGATTAGTTCCTGATGTTTATGCACTTAAATTCCACAGAATGTGCTGTTTGTTCAAAAACAGAAATGAGCCTGCTCTTGTAGTCAATGCCTTATTTACACGTACACATGGGTCATGTTTTTAAAATACGTCCTCAAGTATAAACTCTCTTAGCAGCTTCCAATGTCCACCTCTCTGTTGTCTTCTGACATTTTCTTTCTTTTCCTCCCTCACTCCTATTTATGGCGGGTGGCAATCTGACGTTATAAAGAAAAGGCTAATCAAAAAAGCCTGCAGCCTTTTCAATTCTCAAAAGGAGAGCACTACGTTTGAGGTTTTATAAGTCATGCTAAATGTCTTCAGTTCTCTGGTGACTTTGATAAATTACTTTGAAGGAGTTTTGTTATAAAGAAACAAATCCCCAGGATATATAATTCTCTCATTGCCTCATCTCCTTATTTCTCACACGATTGCCCTGGGACTCTTTGGAAACATCTGGGAGAGCTCTGATTACAAAATCCAAACTGTTTTGAGCACAGAGCAGTTTGTAATTCTGGTTTCCTTTCATGTTGAATCTTGTTGTGTTCTCATCCCTTCTTCACTCCTTTCAGATAGATGCCATGTTCCAAGATCCCTTTTAAACAGGCTAAGTAAACCTGAGTTCCATGGAGTGAAGTTTTCTCATCACTTAAGGGAAATCTGATATAACAGGTTTCATTACATCTCAATTGATATCATATAGGGTGAGGCAATTTAATAGAAAGAGAGATGAGGGATTTGCTACAGGGATTTGAGTTGCGGAGCCAATTCCTTAATTTCGGTGTTGAAGCTGCAAGTATAACCCCTGTAGGAACTCGTTCTCACACTTATTAGGACCTTGTACTCAAAATGTCAACTTGGATTCACTGACGTTCGAGACTGCATTATGCTCTATTCCCGTGTGTGTCTCCAGTGCCTAGTACACAGACTGGCGTATAACACTCAATCACTGCTTCTTGAAATGAATTTATAGACAATTGATAGATAAATAGGTAAGTTGATTGATTAATTGGTAAACAATTTTGTTTTAGACTGTGCATCCCCTTCTCATTTTTAAGATAGTAGGTGTCTTTTTTAGTGGTGATGATGGCATGCTTCCATGAATGTGCTAAAAAAAAAAAACACTGAATTTTGTACCTTAAAGTGGTGAAATTTGATGGTATGTGAATTATATCTTAAAATAATGTTTCAAAATGATCTTTATTTTTGTAAATATGACCTTTGTTTTTTTAAGCCAGCTTGGGGTAGATGTTCGGTTTCTGGTAAACAAAAGCCTCCTTTCTGATACTTGGTAGGGCTGCCCTATCCTGCTTTCTGTTTTAGTTCACTGCCAGGAAGGCAGTTTGGTAGTGGTGAGGAGGCCTGGCTGGTGAGGCACTGGCCACTGGGACCAAGGATGGTCTGGAGAGCTGTGTAAAAGACCAGAGGTGCCCCCCAATTCTGAGAAGGACAAAATCCCAGGCCCTTGCAAAAATGTCCTTGGTCTTGCTGCCTCAGGACTCCTCCTCCTAAGGCTTTGAAGAAGCAGAGACTGAAGAGTGATCCCATCAGATTGGTTCACGAACTGCCATCTCCCCTCTGTCGTTCACTGGCCAGCCTGTATTGTCAGTTGTCCACACAGTACAAGCGATAACTTCCCTTGGTTAGTAAAATTTAAAGAACCAAGAGCTAACTAGACAGGTATAATTTTAGAGAATCTGTTTTTGTCTGCTATATGGGATATTAAGGTAAAATGACAAGTTGTTGGCTTAAGATGGTGCAGCCTTCTATGGAATCATAGGTATGGCTTATTTAGCTTTGCCATATGTGCCTAGGACTGTATAACCATTATTTAATGATCTCAAAACAAACTATGAGGCATTATTATTCCATCATGTAAGAAAGGAATTTTAGAGGTGCCTGGATGGCTCAGTGGGTTAAAGCCTCTGCCTTCGGGGCAGGTCATGATCCCAGGGTCCTGGGATCAACCCCTGCATCAGGCTCTCTGCTCAGCAGGGAGCCTGCTTTCCCCCACCCCCTTGCCTGCCTCTCTGCCTACTTGTGACCTCTCTCTCTGTGTCAAATAAATTAAAAAAAATCTTTTTTTTTTTTAAAAGGAATTTTAAAAATGGGAAATTTAGATAACTTTTCCAAAACCCCATGGCTGAGATTTGAACTCAGATACTGACTCCAAAGTCATTATTCTTGGAACTATCACTGAACTGAGAGATAAAATTTTATACCAAGCCCTGATACTAGTTCTGTGTTACCTTGGGCAAATGACTTAAAATTCTTTGACATCTTTCCCATTTTGAAAATAAAAAAGAAGAACCAGTTAATAGATAAAGTCATTTTCAGGTCTAAATGTCTTGGCTGAGTAATCATAGATAGCTTTAGTTAATTTAAGTCACTGCTGTTTCTTTTCTACCATATACATAGTCGTGATGAAGGCAAAGAAACCTCAGCCGTACATGAGCACTCTTACCCAAGAATATATAGGAAATAGGTGACTTATGAATTAAGTCACTTTTGACTATATAGGAAATACAAGAATATAAAATAGATGTAAGGCAGGAAGGGACCTAAGAATGCACCCAATTAAAGGCCCTGATTTTATAAGTAAGGAAAGTTTTGGCTTAAAGAATTTATGACTTGCCCAAGTTACATAATGATTTTATTGTTGGAGATTGGACTACGTCCAAAATTTTAGTGTATTTTTCTTTCTACTACAGTGTGATATTGATTCCTTTCATGAAGAACTTAAGATTCAGAAGAAAGACTAGAAGCATAAAGAATGGTACACATAATCATGAAAAAAACCCTGAGAAATCTGTCCAAAACAAATCATATATGTGTGCATTCACTCCAAAAACATTCATTGACAACCTGTCTTAGGACTGCTTACATAAGGCATGGTTCCTGACAACAAATAGCTTCTTGTTTAGTGAAGGAAGCAGATAAGTAAATAGGCTGTCACAAAAAAAATCATAATAAATCCAATGATGAAAGGAAACACAAGATACTCCAAGATGGAACATCTTACCCAGACTGGGTAGGTTAAAACACTGATCTCCAGTTTTGTTTTTCTCATTTGCCTTCTAAAAAGACATATATAGATTTAAACCATGTAGTTTCTTGTTATTTTAAGTGATATCTAAAAGTTTTCATCAGCAATGTGTATGGTTCCAAAAAACTTCAACTCCTAACATATTATAAGTATCGATTTTTAAAAAAAATAATGTCTCATTTAAATATATTTAATAAAATTTAAATTGCAAAGCAGTATGTCACCCACTATCATTCACTCAAGTATCTTTGAGCAGCAAGCTCTTCTTTGGTGGGCAGAAATTTTTCATCCTTCCTTTTTAATCCTTGAACTCATATGCATACTTTAGTTCTTCTATTGGAGTTTTTCAAAGGTACTACACTAACACATGAAAATATTTTCTTGATTATTTAATATCATTTCCACAACAAAATATTTACATAGATTATGTGAATCTGAAGTATAATTATAGTGCATAATTTTATATTTAACACATAATTTGTTATAGATTTATATTACAATTAAATTTAGTTAGATAAAATGATTTATGTTAATAATACAAATGAATTATATAAACTTAATTTATATATATTTTTTCAAGTTCCTGCATTTTATGGCTCCAACTGCTAAAATATTTTGTCTAGAGTTACCATTGTAGTGCTTATTACTACTAACTAATAAAACAACAAACATATATGACTAATTTAATGACATGGATAAGAACTATTTTCAATTTTTTTATGTATTTGTCCATTAATATTAATTATTGCTTGAACAAAGAGCTTACAACATTAATTTTTTTCCTTTTTTAAAAAAAATCTTTTTAATAAAGGCTAACACCTAAAATGCAATTTACATAAATATACACATGGGAATGGAAGAGATTTTTTAGGGCAAAAGTACCAATTTAAAATTTTTTTTTCATTTATATGCCAAAAATTACATAATAGCCTACCATCAAATATGTTTAGTAAACCAAAAGCTCAAGTAGGCATTTCTTCAATTTTGCTGAAAGGAAAGAACTGAAAACTGACATTAAATTGATTTGTTATCAAGAGTTATTCATTTTCTTAATTTCTGAAAGGTATTGCCATAAAGCTTAATTAAATCTGGTCAAATCATTTTTAATTTTGCTTGTTACCCTTTCATTTAGAGGCATATTTATGAAGCCAAAATTAGGCAAAACTGGGAATAAAACTTCATAAAATTGGGAATTTTACATTGTAGTATTTTTTCCTTCTGTGATTTTAATGTTGATTGG
Source organism: Mustela lutreola (assembly GCF_030435805.1). NCBI lineage: Eukaryota > Metazoa > Chordata > Mammalia > Carnivora > Mustelidae > Mustela > Mustela lutreola. Next base: position 122,967,559 of record NC_081297.1, read on the forward strand.
GTGAAAATATCTTAAAAAGATATGAGAAGTGTACAGAAAAACAAATCCTTCATAATTATATTAGTAATTTCTCTTTATGGTTAACAATGATTGTAATTATATCTTTGAAATAACTTATGTGCTTTATATCAACTGAAGGAGGAGGAACTTAATTTTTTAAAATTTTTTATTTATTTGACAGACAGAGATCACAAGTAGGCAGAGAGGCAGGCAGAGAGAGAGAGGGAAGCAGGCTCCCCGCTGAGCAGAGAGCTCAATGTGGGGCCCGATCCCAGGACCCTGGGATCATGACCTGAGCCAAGACAGGCACTTAACCAACTGAGCCACCCAGGCACCCTGGAACTTAATTTTAGTTAAATGAAACCAATTCTTAAGGCACAGGACATATTTATACATGGATAACCTTTCATCCTAATCCTCTATGTGGATATTAACATCAGGGGAAAAAAAGAGAGAGAGACATTGGGCCCCAAGTAATTATGTAGCTTGCAAAAGGTGTATTAATAATCATTTCAACTGTATTATTAATTATTGACTTATATTTGTAGAGCACACAATGTTCTACAAATAATTCGTAGGAATGAATAATGAGCACATGTATATAAGATTGCAAGGAATTTGCAAGGAAATATGCCTATATTTGAAAAATGGATACTCTTAAGTGTACTTTTAAAGAAGTCACCAGGGGCACCTGGGTGGCTCAGTTGGTTGAGCATCTGCCTTTGGCTCAGGTCATATCAAGGTCCTGGAATCCAGCCCCAGATCAGTCAGGCTCCCTGCACAGTGGGGAGCCTGCTTCTCCCTCTCCCTCTGCCTGCTGCTCTCCTGTTTGTGCTCTTTCTCTCTGTCAAATAAATAAATAAAATCTTTTGAAAAAAGAAAGAAAAATAAATCACCAAACTTTTTCTTCAAGGGATCATACCATTTCGCATTCCCAGTAAAGATGCAAGAGAATGGCAAGAGAATAACAAATCTTTGCCAACACTTGTTATCATTAGCTTTAAATCACTAGCTTAAAAAAAAGAGGGAGGAGATTTTATTTATTTATTTGAGACAGAGAGCAGGATAGAGAGCATGAGATGGGGGAGGGGCAGAGGAAGAGTGAAAAGCAGACTCTCCTCTGTGAGCAAGGAGGCCAACAGGTAAGACTGAGCCGCACAGGAGACCCTATCACTAGCTTTTAAATTAGCTACTCCAGTAGGTATGCAGTGTTTTATATCATTGTGTTTTAATTTACAGTTCCCTAATAACTTATGATGTGGAGGCTACTTTCATGGTTTATTTACCATTCATATGTCTCACTTGGTTAAAGATCTGTTCAATTCTTTTCCTTAAAAAAAAAAAAAAATTAGGTTGTTTGTCTTGAGTTGTAAGAGTTCTTCATATATTTTGGACAGAAGTTTGTTTTTGTTTTTGTTTTAATCAGAAGTATGTCTTGCCAACATTTTCTCCCAGTTAGTGGTATGTCTTCATTTTCTTAAGAATATCTTTTGAAGAGTAAAAGATTTTTAATTTTTAAGAAGTCAAATTTTTCAATTTTTTAATAGTTTTCTCCTGGATCTTCAGCCAAGAGTTACAAGAATACCTGCCCTAGCAATGACTTGTGCTTAAATGTTTATAGCATTTTATTCATAATAGCCCCAAGTTGGAAACAACCTTGATGTCTACCAACTAGTAAATGGATAAACAAAAAATTTTATAGCCATATAATGGAATACTACCTAGCAATAAAAATAATGAACTACTGATACCCATAATAACATCAATGAATCTCAAATGAAAATGCCCAACAGAAAAGGCTATATCTTATATGCTTTCATTTATATGCAATCTTACAAAAGATAAAAATATTCAACAGAAAGCAGATCACAGTTCCTAAAGGCTGGAGAGAGGGGAAAGGGCTTTTCATGCCTAATAAGAACAGGGGGCATTGGCTCAGAATGAGGGTGGACCATGAGCTCTGACACAATTGATCACTTAAGCATATGTTGTGTGGACTATGAGAACAAAGGCACCTGACAGCTAAGACATTATAAAATCCAACTGAAAGGGGGGAAAATGCCATAACTAGCACCAAGAGAGTAACAATGAAGTAACAACATACGGTTGTTACTTATGGAAACATATGGGAAGTAATTGGTTATCTCGTTTTTTTAATAGAGGGGGATCCCTAATGATAAATTCAGAATAACAAGCTGAAATTCATGATTTCAAAGCACAGTGAGTGTAAAGGAAAGAAAAAAAAATACATACCAATCACACTTTTTTAAGTATCGGGATTCACTCTTTAACGTTGCATCAGAAATATACTCTGAATATTCCAGCATTATACTGAGTCGGAATAAACAGTAACTTGAAAAGAGACATTAATTTCCAAAGCCAGGTCTAAAATATTTTTATTCATAACTCAAAATACTTAGGAATTATATTCATGTCTTCTGGCTTCTGACATTCATTTAAAGAGTTTACCTCAAAGGATGAAAGAAATTTAGTTAATAATGAGTTTAGGGATCTAAATACATTATTTTAAGAGGTTGAAGATTTTTAAGTTCAGAGGCAGGTGTTAGTGGACATATTCTTCAAGTTCATGCTTCGGCCAAAACGACACGAAGGGTTTTGTTTGAGGGGAAATTAAAAGAGGATATTGCTCAAGAATTTAATTTCCTAAATCTGACTTTTTTTTTTTTTCTTTTATTCCCCCCACAGCAGGTCAGCACAAAATTTCAGAATTAGATTCATCTGGCATTTTTCTACAGGAAGACTTGAAACTAAAGGTTTTATTGTGTAGCTGAACATGTATTTGTTTACTGGTCTTTAAATTCATGCCTATGGGATGGTACCTTGATATGTTCTCCAGTATTTTCAGCAAGATTAAGAAGTCAGGGGATATCAAAAGTTGGAATCAGTACCTCTAATGTTTCTTTAGTTAATGGATTATTTTCAACTCCACTGAAAAATCAGAAAACTTGGTTGTACCAAGTTGCTCTAAGGTTAGACTGACATTAGTCATCCCTTCCAAGGCTCTATCAAGCCATCTGTTTTCACATGGATGTAGCATGTGATTGTAGTCCCGCCATGTGCATCCATGGTCCCTCTCTTGTGTACTTTGCTATGACGTGGGACCTTTGGCCAAATGGCATTCTGTGTGAAACCCCCTGTTCGGAGATCTTGCATTATATGAGCCCCTGAATAGTCAGAGTTGCAATATATACATATTCTTGTGAAAACAAACACTAGCTCTTCTAGAATGAAGAGGGTAGGTGACTTGCCACGAATGCCCAGTTAGTCTTCTTAAGCAATAGTGCCATACCAAGATCTCAGTATTGGTCTCTGTGAGTGGCAGTTTGGACATTCTGAATTGTCTGGAATCTTAGTAAATGGGAGCCTATGGAGCCAATGGCTATGTCCATCTCTGCCACCATGGTTTCCCTGTTCCTGTGCCCACTGTGTCAGTTCTGGGATAACTAACCCCAAAGATTAACTGAAGCATTTTGTCTACTTCGTTGTGCAGTAGACGCCGCCCCACCCCCAACACACACTGGATGTTTTTTGGTGGATGTTAATATGCAATAGTGAAAATTTTCATACTTCATGCCCATTTCCTTGTGCTCATTCACATGCTTCTACTGCAAACATCCTTGTTTCTGATCCTCTAGTCCTTTCCCCTATATGGTCATAATGCATCCCTTGTCCATTTTTGGTTTGTACCTTCATATTATGCTGATATTTCCATAAACCAAACTTAAGCTTTTTTTCCTCCTCTTTTATCTGGATGGACAAGACGCCTTTATGGCCACAGGTGATAGGTCACTGGAGCAAAGCTGGTGGGTGCTTTGGGGATCTGGGCTGAGCTCAGACTCAGTTCCATTTTCTTCTTAAGATGGACTGTCCTGGGCTCTTCTGATATTATGCATGGCAGATCTAACAAAACTCAGCTTATACTAAACAGTTTCAGAGATATGGCTACTGGTAAATTATTCTTCCTTCCAGGGCCCTGTTAACTGACTAGGAGCTGTTTCTCAAAAGAAGTAAAAGTGCCCTCTCTGATGTCATGGCCACGGGCCAGAATCACTGGAGCTTGTGTCATATTCTTTCTCTGGGGCTTGTCATAACACCACACTGCTTCTCTTTTAACCATTTATTCTTCAGACACACCTGGGCTGGATCACGTGGTCCAAGTGGCAGGGCTGTTTGTACCGTAGCCTAAATTTTCTACAGATCCGTTGATTGCTTCTGGCTTTACTCAGAGCTGGCACCCTTTTGTGTCACTTAGTATATTAGCCAGAGAAGTAGACCTAGATGTAAAATCTGGTGTGTTAAAACCCAGAAGCCCCTCTAAGCTCTGTGCATCCTTCTCGGTAGTAGGGATTAAAGTGCAGAAATTTATCTTTTACTTTGTAGGTGTTCTATCTGCACACCACTTACCATAGGTCCCTATAAATTGTACTGAATTGTCACGTCATCCTTGAATCTTCATAAATTTTTCCTCACTTTCTCTGGAGTGCACGTATCTTTACCTAGGCTTCAGAATCTTCACAAACTCTTGCTCGTTCTAACTGAACCACAAAACATCAACAATATAATGGACCAATGTAATATTCTTTAGAATATTTCTCTCACATGGTTTGTATCTCTTTGGACTCCATTCTGACAGAGGCGGTGACAGAGTAACATATTTCCAGAACAAAACTGTACATGAACATTGTCATTCATCTCAATGAAAGTGCACGATCTCTGTGGGTCTTTTCTAAAGATTTATTTATTTATTCCTTTTTTAATTTTAGTTTTATTTATTCCTTTTTAAAATTTTTTAAGATTTTATTTGAATATAATAAATAAATAAATAATTTTTTAAAAGATTTATTTATTTATTTGAGAGAGAGAGAGAGAGAGAGCATGAGGAGGGGGAGGAGAGGGAGAAGTAAGCTCTCTGTTGAGCGGAGAGCCCAATGGGGGCTCAGTCCCAGGACTCCCGGATCAAGACCTGAGACAAAGGCAGATGTGTAACCAAATGAGCCACCCAGGTGCCCCCTTTTTAAAAAAAAAAAAAAGAGAGAATGAGAGAGATTGTACATGCATGTGGAAGGGAGAGAGAATCTTAAGAAGACTATTCCCTTGGGCACCTGGGTGGCTCAGTGGGTTCAGCTTCTGACTTCGGCTCAGGTCATGATCTCAGGGTCCTGGGATCGAGCCCTGCATCAGGCTCTCTGCTCAGCAGTGAGTCTGCTTCCCCCTCTCTCTGCCTGCCTCTCTGCCTACATGTGATCTCTCTCTCTCTCTGTGTCAAATAAATAAATAAAATCTTTAAAAACAAATGAAGAAGACTGTTCCCTGAGTGCAGACCCTGACTTGGGGCTCAATCTCAGGACCCTGAGATCACAACATGAGCTGAAAACAGGAATCTGGGCTTAACTGACTGTGCATCCAGGTGCCCCATACAATATCTGTGGTTCATTATTCACTGGATAGAAAAGAAGCATTTGTCAAATAAATGGCTACATACCACGTTGCTGAGACTTTATCAGCTGGCAATTGAAAGGATACCAAGTCCAGCAGAGCAGTTTTGATGAGGGTAACTGCTGTGTTTGAGTAGACTATGGTCTGTCTGAGAGCTGTACAATTTGCACAGTAATCAAGAGTAACATATTAAATGAATACATGATAAGAATCATCACCAGTGCATTTTTTAGATCTTCGTGGATGGTATAATCTTCTTCTCATCTTACCCTGAGATTTAGTACATTTTTTTTAGAGGTTTTATTTAGTTATTTGACAGACAGAGATCACAAGTGGGCAGAGAGGCAGGCAGAGAAAGATGGGGAAACAGGCTCCCCGCTCAGCAGAGAGCCCAATGTGGGGTTTGATCCCAGGACCCTGAGATCATGACCTGAGCTGAAGACAGAGGGTCAACCCACTGAGCCACCCAGGGACCCCCTAGTACTTTTTAAAATTTAATATCTTGATGTGACGTGGAAAGAGGTTGGGGAGGTGTCATTGATCTTCACATGGCTTTCCTTGCTGTCATTGCTCTCATTTCACAGATCTGGGACCTAATGCAAAGTTACCCCAATTGCCAAGTATGATAATCCCAACTATACATTCAATAATAGCCAGGCATCTCATAGACTATTAGGTGTTGGGTATGAATAGATATGATACCTGGAAACCCGAAACATCATTGTGACACACCCACCATAGGGGTGATGTACTAGGGCCAGATAATAAATGATAGGGTCCTGATAAAATCTAGTTTTCAGTAGGACCATTGAAGAAAAAAGCTTCTTTAATGTTAGTTGGAGGTTGAACTCCATCTCTGTGGGAAGATGAGGAAAGAAAACAAAAGAATTTTCTATCCTGGCAAAGCCAGTGCTTACACTTCGTACCTTTGGAAAGATACTTGTGTTTCATAAACATTCATTGTTTTCAGTCCTAGGGATACAGGAAAAAATGTGATATCTCCTTTCTCATGCTATTTAGACTTATAAAGGAAGACTAAAAAATGTGGTAATTAATTGTAATTATTTCTATGTAACTCTATCCATAATATACCATGGGTTACATGCTTTGCGTAATACAGTAATGATTGTATGCAACTACATTGGTCACATGCCCACAAAAGAGCACCTGCATGTGTTGTTCTTCTCTGTTCTTGTCTTCTATTCTCTTCTCTCTGTTCTGTTCTTCTCTTACTTCTCTGCTGCATTGTTCTCTGGAGATAGAGGGAGGAACCTAGAGTGGTAAGTATTTATTGACTCCTTAACATCCATTCCATCCTATCCCATCTGACTTTGTAAGATCCATTAGAATACGGTGGAATTAACTTCATCCTCAGATCCAAGTGGAACCTAACTAAAATAAACCAATTCGTGTATTCTTATCTCTTCACCTTAGTGAGACTTGGTGATAACACAGGTCTAAGCCAAATAAGCTAGAGCTGTTTCAAGATCCAAGTGATCCATTTGGACTGGTCCAATCAGATTGGAGTATAGGATTGTTTTGACTGTTTGGGAAAGGTCTTTCTCTAGGTGGTATGATATTCAGAGATGAGGGTTGGAACTTCTGTATGCCATTTTTCTACCATGAAGGAAGCCAGCCTAAAAACTTAGCTCTCAGATAGTTATGTGTCTACTTCTTTCAAGTCTTTGTTTTAAACCAGTAAAAATCCCCCATGGCTGGTAGACATGGAGAAAGAAGTAGAAGTGTAGGCTGGACTACAACATAAGGCCTTAAACAGCATTTCAGAATTTCAAATAAAAGAAATAAAAAAGGAGACAACTATTTGATCAATGTAGGCACAATAAATGCAGATACAATAGGAGAAAAAGAACATGTCACAAGAACAAAATGTTGTTGAAAACTGACCTCTGTGCTTTAGAGCCAAAATATAACTCTGAAATAGAGTTTGGGATAAAGAGGAACAAACGCTTTATTGCTTTGCCATGCCAAGGAGGCTGCAGCAGGCTGTGGCCTTCAAAATATGGAAGGCTTTCTGGAGGAAGGGGCTGGGGGATTTTATAGGGAACTAGAGAATCTAGCCAGGTTCTACAGGAATTGTGTATGTGCTGCCAGCCTCCTTAGTCATTTTCAGGGTGGCACCAGGTGGCTGAAATGAAAGACAAAGAAGGGAAGAGGGGAAGATTGTAGAAGAGAGGAAAAGGTTATCTTAAAATCAAGCTTTGCTGAAGCACCAGTGCAGCCATTTTGATTTTTGTTCAACTTTGTGCTTTTAAGTGGTTTTGAAGCAGGAATTATACAACTGTCATCTGGCTGTTCTCAAGCCTGAATGTTCCCCTTCTGCCCCTCTTGGGGCCTTGGTAATTCAATTGTCAGCTGCAAGTAGGAATTTTGAAGAGGGAAAATGGGGAATTCGAAGAATTGGGGACAGTGTGGAAAAGAGAGGAGGAAAAAGAAGAAAGAATAAAAGTAAGAAAGAAATGATACACAAAAGATTACTGAGTCATTTAATTGTATTTCTGTCATACACAGAGATGGAAAATGACATAAGAAATATAGAAAAATTCATAATGAATATGGAAAGAACATATGCTCTATTCCTCTTTGATAAACTTCCTTTCATATCCCTCTATTAAGTATTCCAAATCTGTGCCACTTCCCACAAAGTCCCATCCAATCCATGATGGGCTCACTCTAAACAGATCATTTCTCCTACTACAGAAAGTGATGTCATCAGGATCAAATGACTCAGCATTCTACCATTCTAATTCTAATAGTTCCTCCATCCACAGATGGTTTTTTCCTTCTCTCAAGTCTCCAGAGGTGGTTTCCCACATCTTTTTGGAGGCGAAAGCCTCCACCTGTATGTACTCTTCATCTTCTCCGTAGACCTGGTTTATCTGTTTCCCCTTCAAGCTTTTATTTTCTACAGACTCCTTCCTTTCAGCTTAGACATGTGTTTGATCTCTCTGTCATCGAGAAACTTCCCCAATATACTGAATTGCTTTCTGGCTAGCTTTTTTGGGGGGAAAAACAAATCTACACTCGCTGCTTCCAGTCATGCAATGTTACTGAAGCAGCACTGGCAGGTAATAAATGATCTGACTCCCAAATCCAAAAGACAGGTCCTCACGATGAAATTCCATTTTGTAATCATCCCTTCTCTGTAGTAGGTTTTCCCTGGTTTCCTCTGGTTTCCCTGACATTTTCTCTTGGTTATCCTTCTACATGTCACTCACTGGCCAGAATTTTTCCACTTGCTATTTAAACTTCTACGTTTCTGACTTCAGGTTTATCAGTCTGTATCTCTCCCTAGGAATCCTGAAGTCCCCAAACCTACATGCTGATACCTTTGTATCTCTACTTAAGACTTTTCTGCAAGTACCTGACCCATTGAACTATTGCCTACTAGATGCATGCACTAAAATATCTCACCGGAAGTTGTTTTCTCTACTCAAAGCTGAGCTTGTCTCTTATTTCCTGTCTCCTTGAGGGGAACACATTCTCCCAAGTAAGAACTGTGGGAACCCAATCAACATCCATCGGTCATTACCTTCTTTCAATGAGTCATGAAAGTTTTCTCATCCTTTGCATCTACCACCGCGATAGCTTTGGGTCCGACTGTTCTTCTTACTTCCGGTTTCACCCTCCCCCATCTCTTCCTCCACATGCTGCCAAGAGGGATATCGCTAATAAAAGTGAAATATAAGTCTGATCATGTCATTTTCTTGTTCAGAATTCTCTAACAACATCCCATCACCTGCAGGATTAAAGCTAAGTTGTTGCTCAACATCTTTGGCAGACGTACAAGAACCTGCATGCTTTGGTGCTTATGTACTTGTCCAGCCACATCTTGCTTATTAAGCAAACTGCTTAAAATTCTCCAAACACTTAATGCTGCTTTAAGGTCTTGAATTTTTGTGCATGCTCTTCCCTCTGACTAAACTGACCTTTTCTTTATCTTTTCAACTTTAGAAAAGTCCTATGTCTTCTAAACCCTGAGAAACACCACCCACTCAAAAAATGATCCCTATTCCCTGATAGAATCCATCCTCGATCCCCACTGTATTGCCATTGTATCTTAAATCTACTTCTATCCTTGCACTTCTCACCTAATAGTGCAATTTTGTTCACCATATTTCTCCCTCATTATCCTATCACCTCACTAAAGGTAGGGATTTTGTCTTATTTTAGTTTTTATTCCCTGCACCTAGAACAGTCTGACTCATAATTTATCACAACAAATGTTGTTTCCAATAAATTAAATTCCAATGCATGAAAGATTTTTATGGCCCACAGAATATTTTATACAAACATCCAAAGGCACTTTTATGTGTAAGTTTCAGGTGGTGAGGGAATGTGGATTTATTTTAGATGCTGTTCTACTACAGAATGATTAGGACTTTTTCCACATAGTAGATTAAGAATAAAGGCCTCGTTCCTCTTTCTTCATTTTTCAGTAGGAGATGAAGCCACAGCTGAGTCCTTGTAAAAAGATACCAGGGTATATGAGTGGTTTCAGGAAAATTAACAGTTGGATTAAGAGTGTTAGCTAGAGAATAAGGAAAGTCTATTGTTAGGGCAAGGTGATGCATAAGGCATAGATACCAGGTGTCATTTTAATCAATTGACAGTGAACAATTTTGAGGAAAACAGGGATTAACCAAATATATTCTACAGATGCAGATAAAGAAGCATACCTAACACAAGGCAAGCATGAGGCACTGTTATTTTATATAACAAAAATATCAGATTTGGGAGTGAATTCCAACTGAAACTTGGTAGACTTTTGATAGCACTGAAAATTACCAAATAACATACATACAGGCATATGGGAATTAAGAACTTTCTCTTAGAGCTGAAACAGTGAGAATTTGGATAATTAAATTAATGTAAATTGTGAAATATGGAATTAAAAATGACACCTATAATAACATTCATGTTCTACACCCAACCTCTTCCTATTTTAGGTCATTTTCTTACCTGATGAATCTTGGTGAAGGTGGAAGATCCCCCCCACCCACCAACCATAAAAGCAAAAACTTATTTTCCCAGATGCAACCTCACCAGTTTTTAACTCTTTGACTCAAAGGCATTTAATGCAGAGAAGCAGGACTGATGGGAAATACATTTTGGCAAGAACAGGACAGCAACGTAAGCTGGATCAAGTTCCAGAAAAGGCAATTCTGTCAGCCTATCCAAGTTCTTGCACTCATGGTTTCCATGCTACGAGCTGTGCTTGTACTAGTTAGTGGTTGCATGGGGGTATTTATGGGGCTAATTCCCTGACATCACTTTAGAGATTATTCTTGATGATGCAGTCTCTAAACACAAGACATTTATCTCTAAATATTCTTTAATAAATTCCTTTTCTACTTAAATTATCCCAAGTTGATTTAGGGTGTCTAAAATTTAACATCCTGATTGGCCATCTACCTTTCTAACAAATCCAAAAGTGTATTCTTCTCTTGAGCATGTACTGCATGCATGGAGCTATATTACGTGCTAGGGTAAAAGGGTGAGGGTAGAAATGAATAACAAAATGTAAGACCCAGGCTTGCTCTCAGGGGCAAGCAGCCCCAAAGAACCATAAACTGAGCTCGGATGATAGAAGCACTAAGTTGAAGTACAGCTTGTAAGCTGTGCCGTTCAAACGTAGCAGTCATTTCTGATGATGGAAACACAGGGGATTTCATAAAAGAGATATATTTGTAATTAATTCTGGAAGAATGAGTAGGATTTATGACAGGGCCATGGCTGGAGGGAAGGAAATGGGTATTGCTATTGAGGGATGGGAGGTTGAAGGGATGATAACTTTAAAAGCAGACAAGAAAAGATAGACAATGTAAAATGTCTAAATGTTGGCTACTGTCTCGACCACAATCAAGTACTGAGGAACATGGTCCACTTTAAAGAAGACGGTCTGATAATTTTTAGAAACAGGAGAGTTCCCAGGCACACACATCAGAAGGCCCAAGCTTCTCTCACAGGATGAGTTCCAAGGGTCATATTCCAAGGCCTATCGAGGTACAAATAGTTCCATAGACTCTCGGCCTTATAGATTCAAGTTCTTTGGGCAGTAGCTGATGTGCTATAAGCCCACCTTAGCCTGGTTCTTGTCTCCTATTGTCCAGAGTTACACAAATCATGGGTCAAATGATGACTTTCAACCTTTTTTAAGAGTGAAACATATTTTTTCAAAAATAAATAATATTCAGAAGTCCAATATTTCAAACAGATAAAGAGTATTCTCTCTGGCCAATGGAGACATGGAAGATCTCACAGCCTTTTTCTCTGGACTCCTTATTCACCCTTTGACAATTTACCTTGAAACTTCTAAGAATGTAAAGAATTAAGATTTCTAATCCACCATGTTATACAATAGTACAATTCCATAGCAAGAACGAGAAATCCCTAAGGAGGAATGATGATGAGGGAATCACGCTAATATATGTTTGACTTTTAAATGAGCTATATCAAAACCTCTTGGACTCTCCTAATCTATATTGTGATTTAAAGGAGGAAAGGATGAAAAAATAAGCTACACATATAAAGATATTATAGGAATTCATTAAAATTAAGAAGGGAAGAAGGAAAATATATGTTATAATTGGGGGAATAAAGACTTTTTAGATATAAAATAAAAATGATAATTATATTGAAGTAAGGACCGCTCTGAAGGTAAAGGTAAAAAAAATGTTATGTTACTTAGTTTATTATTTATTATAGATCAAGGTGCAACTGGGGAAAGTTTGTCATCACTGGTTATAGATATAAGCATAGACAAACATATGTGTCTATTGCTTTTTTAATAAAATAATCTGTGGTAAGTATAACTGAAGTTATATCCTTCAGTGCTAACAATGTGATAATACAATAAACAAATCTTTGATTTTTGGGGAGTGAGGTGTTCAAGACACTATGAAGATTACACTGAGCTATATCAATGTCAAGATTCCAGTACCAGACCACCCAAGATCTAATTGGACTCAGAAAAGGGTGTGTTCTGTTTGGATGATGTGTGTGTGTTTTCTGGAAGAAAAAAGCTTTCAGAATGCGGTATACTAATCTATACATATATGCCCTGAAGCATGTAGTGAGTTCAAGCATGTTTATTCAGTCATCTATGCCAAACCAGGCAAGGCAAGATGTTTCTCAGTCTCCTTTAAAGCAACAAATCAAAGTGTTTTCTTGGAAAGGATACTTTGAAGGGTGGTAATCTAGGGTCCTGGACTGCCACCCAGTAACTACAAAAACCTAGCTAGGTATCAACCTATGTTTTTTGTTTTTGTTTTTTTCCCCTTTGCGTTATCTCTTAGTTGTGTTTCTCTTCAATTCTGGAAGGAGACTAAAATATAAGAGTAAAAAAGAAAATGTACCTGTCATCAGTTGTAGATAGAAACAGAAGAAATTTGTTTCTCATGATATAAGGAGACTATCCCCTAAAAAAAATTGGTATGCCTATGTGTATATTTACATAAAGCTCTCACCATATTGCCAAACAATATTTTAGGTACAGTCAAGGTTCCTACCTTCTAGGAGGGTGAATAGAGAGGAAAAGGAGACCACCTTAGTCTACAATAATTGGCATAGAGGAAAGAAATTGGGTTATAGGGTAGTAACTAGGAGCAAGGTTTCCTTCCTTGTGTTTTCATGTAATTAACTCATTTCATCTTCACTTTAAGGAGGGTTAGCAAGGAAAGCCTTTGTTTTTTAAGATTTTTTTGTTTTTTCATTTCAGAGAGAGAGCAAGAGTATGAGCAAGGGTCAGAGGGAGAGGGAAAGCGAGAAGCAGACTCCCTGCTGAGCAGGGAGCCCAGTGCAGGGCTGACTCCATCCCAGGACCCCAAGATCCATGTCCTGAGCCAAAGGCCAACACTTAACCAACTAAGCCATGCAGACATCTCTAGGCAAGGCCTTTCTAAACAGGGGCTATGAGATCACAGTGCTGACTAAAGTTAAGTTACTTGTCATGTGGAAGTTCTAAGGAAAGAATCCTTCAGGCAGATGATCAGCATATAAAAAGCTCTGAGCGGGAAGCATTTTGGTATGATTGGGAGAGGGGCACCAAGGAATGCACTGAGGAAGGTAGATAATGACATCAGAAGGTAGGAGCTGGGCAGCAGTCAGACCAGTTAGACCACCAAAGAGGCTGGGCTCAACTCCAAGATACTCAAGGGTTTTAGTAGGGAAGATAACTTAGTCTTGTTGGCTTTGTAAAAAACCAACCAAACAAACAAACAAAAAACCAAAACAACAACAACAACAAAAAACCCCCTTGTGCTTGCTATGTGGAAAATGGCACATGCTAGCAAGACCAATGGGAGCTGAGGGATGAACTGGAGGCTGCTTTGTAGGCCCACTAGGAGGGATGGTGGCTTACAGTGGGAATGACAGTCGACACTGAGAAGAAAACATATTCCAAAAAGGCTTTGGGAGTGAGATTGATGGAGTTTCTGCCATTTTATATGTGACAAATGGGATGGGGGTTCACAAGAAGATGGAAAAAGCTCTAGAATGACCTCAACATTGGTTTAAACAACACTGTCTTTTTGCCTTCCATTTACTGAAATGGGGAAAGATAGGAGGAGAAACAGTTTTATGGAAGAAAATCAAGAGTTCTCTGTTAAACCTGAGATGTTTCTGGAACATGTAATTCAAGAGGCCAAGTGTAGAGACAGATAAATGAGCAGGGCCCCCTCATATACTTATGCAGCTAATATTTTATGTGAAGGCACCCCGTAGCATCTCCCCGGGGGTGGCACTTCTTAAAAACTCTACACAAAGAGTTAAGATAATGGTGGATGCAACCTTGCTGTGATTTGGGTCCAGATTCCAAGCATCAACACCCCAAATACCTTCCAAATCTAAATCACATTTAGAGTATCCCTAGCATAAGCTCATTTTCTTCCCTTTAAACATTCTCATCTCTAATATACAGTATATTTCCATTATTTCCAGTTGGGCATATTTTATCGCTTACCCTTCACCTCAGGTGGCCTGCCTGCTATTATTTTCAAAAAGATTAATCCTGGGGGTTATATTGCATAAGACTGTTCTTTATTTAACCTGAAACATTCCTTCACTCCTAAAAGACAGACAGGATGTGGCCTAATAGGAAAGGGTTCATGAAGCTCCAGCCCTACTACAGCTGGTGTCCATTCTCTGCCTGTGGCTGCCAACAAGCCTGGGAGAAGGCTGCTCTCCTCGGCATGTCAGACGCTACAGCTGGGAAGGTGCAGTTCTCTGGGAATAGCCTCTAATGGGGTCCCAAAGTGGGTGGCATGTTTATCTTTCCCCTCGGAAAAACAAAAGGTCAACTAAGAACACGTGTTTCTATGACAACGATAAATTCAGTGGAGACACTGAATCCCAGCAAATGTTGGGGGGAGGTGGGTGGTGGTGGGAAGAGGGAGAGATAAGGTGGCCCATTTGGAGAAGGTAGGTCTTGGTAGTACACTGAATTTCTTTTCATCTCAGCTTAGTCTCCATCTGAATTTAAAAAGGATTAAAGGCTTTGGTGACAAAAATGTGGGAAAAAATGAATAATGCCCCAAAGAATATAACCTTTACAACACTTAAGAAGGAGGTATACACAACAAACACGTGATCTTTTGTCAGTAAGTGGTGCTATTGATTTTCAAAATAGGTATTTTAATTGGTAGTATTGGAAATAACTTAATCTAGTCTGCCTTCTACACTTAATTGAAAAGCCACATTTATAAATATGTTATTTAAAAAATTATTTGGGCATTTGTATTTTCAGTGGTCCGACCTAATTTATTATCCAGCTATGATTTTGCTAATTTTCAAGCACATGGGTACCGATAGATGAAACGTCGAAATATTTCATCAACAGTCCATTCTAAGACGGGAGGAAGAGGGAAACAAAAACAGTAAGAATCAAGTAAAAAGGGAAACCAAGTGGAAGGAAAATCCCACTCAGAACTCTTAATATCTAAAAGGAACAGAGAGAGTGAAAAGGATCCCGTAGAAGAACAATACCATCAGGACAGCATTTTGTGTCATTTCTTTCAATGTATAAAAACGGAAGAAGAAATACTTCACAAAGTATTACAAAATTTTCTCTAAATATCTTAGAAATAGCCAAAAAAAAAAAAAGGATACGAAATAGAACTCATTTTATTTTTAAAATCACAAATCTAATGCGCCCTTAGTGTGAATTCTTCAAAAACTTCATAAGAATGTGGGGCAACCGTAGGATTCTCTTCAATGCCATCTTCTATCTCCACTGTAGAGTGAGTCTCTGGTAAAAGTTTGTTGCATAATTTTCCAGAGTTATTCTGATTGCTCTTTAAGGAGACTTGGAGAGGAGGCAGCATGAGGTAGTGGAAAAGCACCAAGATGGAATGGTTACTTCCCAAAGTCTGCCACTCTGTGGCTTTTGGAGAATCGATTTATGTCCTTGGCACTCTGGTTCCTGATGTGTAAAATGAAGTAGTACTGGGAGAGGTAGGCTGAGGTTTACCACCAGCACAGGCTGCTGAAAATCCGTAGGGATATTTTTGGCCATTTCGTTTGTCATAATAACTAGGACAGCTACCTGATATTTGTATTCCTGAGAACAGGGATGCTTAGCATTTTGAAAGTACAACAAAGGATTTTCCCAATCTAAATCCCATAGTACCTTCTATCCCAGGAAAAACAGGAGCATTACTGAGGTCTCATCTGATAGACAAGTCCTGGTGTAGAACTGTTACTGGTGATGTCTACCAACAACCACCATTTGTTGGCTTAAAAAGGGAATTTTTCAGAAACAAAATTTTTCTCAGAAAACAAATTTTTTTCTCAGAAACAATTTTTTTTATATAACATGTTTTGTTTACATTAAGATGGTTTTCTTTGTGTTCTAACTCGATAGAAAAGGTGGTTTTTAAGTCTAGAAATAGTCTATTATTTTGGTGATCTCTCAGTTTACATTTTGCTTTTAAGTTTTTAAGAAGGTCTGCTAGGAAACCAATTGTTTTGGTTATTCTTTTCCTTTCTTTCTTTCTTTTTTATTTTTGCTATTATGTGCATCTCATTAGTAGTTCATTTGTATAGAAGTTTGCCTCTTTTATCATACATGCAAATCCCAAAGACTACAATACCTATAGATGTCTACCCCAGCCTGAAAGCCTCAAAGAGGATGCGTGATTTATAAATGAGTGTTTAAAATTCAACTATTTTGGAAATTGTTCCATGGGCCCCACAGGGACCCCGTAGTCAAACCTTTCTCCTATTAATTTTATCTTAAGAAGCTAACCTAATAACAATAATGACAGTAATCAGGAGGTATAGGACACAATTTTACATCTGTATAAAGTAAGCAGAAACTTATAGCTTATATCTTCCAAAGTTTTCACAAAAATCACCTTATGGGATACAACTAATATGGTCCGTGGGGTAGGCTAAGTACTATTATTTCCATTTTGTAATTAATGAAGGAAAAGAACACAGCAGAGTTAACTTGACATCCAAAGCATCTTCTTTTTTTTTTTTTTTTTTAAAGATTTTATTTATTTATTTGACAGAGAGATATCACAAGCAGATGGAGAGGCAGGCAGAGAGGGAGATAGAGGGAAGAGGGAAGCAGGCTCCCCCAAAGCATCTTCTTAAAACAAACTAATTTTCTCCAAGGGTTTAAAAAACACCATTATGAACTTTTATGGTTTTTTTCTTTCTTTTGCAAATGTACTTAATCTGGCAAGGTTCTTTAACACAGCAATAAATAGCATTTGTTATCTTTGAGGGAAAGCCAGCTGGTCTCCTTCCTAGTCCTGAAGTAAACAGAAGGCTGCCTGCTTGCCTTGAGTCTGCTTTTGCTAATTAGAGAATTTGTGGTCTGTTTCACTTTAAGAACCTTCTGGAAAATAGTAGCTCCCTCTTACCCTCAAGTTTCTATGCAGTTATGTTAGAAGCTTCTCCTTGAGTATTCTCCTGTCTTCCATGGGGATGACAGTGAGAAGCCCAGGTAATACACGGAGCAGGAACAAAGAATTAATCCATATTTGGAATGAGAACCATGAAGGGTTTGCATTTCTATTCTAATTTAAACTAAAACAAAGATCCAGCAAAATCCTTTGACTTTAGAGGCTTCGTGTAAATACATCTTTTTTTTTTCAGTTGAAAATCTTGAAGATCAAGAAAAAAAAGCCCTTTTTCTCACCTACTGCCACTCAGCCCCCACTACAATTTGTTTGGCCAAGAGTAAGATTTTAAAGCTTGAGTTTCCACAGCCCAATTTCCTCTCCACTTTAGCTAAAGAATATTGGGTCTTGCCGAGAGACTTCAGGCCATCTTTATGTAAATCAAGTTTGCAGCAGCTGGGGGCCGGGTAGGATAAAGGCAATGAAGGGAAAATAAAAGACTACTATAACCTAAAGTCAAGGTAGAATTCTGGGTAGTTCACAAAGAAGAAACATTTGGGAAAGCTACTTCTTTGTGGGAGATACTTTCAAATAGGAGATAGGACCCATACTAGAAGTTTTCCCAAGTGTTAAGAATATATTCTCCATCTTCTCCTCTTTGGTAATTTCAAGACAGTCCTCAGAAAAAAATGCCACATGCTTTTAACTACTTGGTTGACAGGCTGTTTGTGTGACAGCAATGTTGGCGCTGGACGGCAAGGAAACTAGGTTTTTTTATTTTTATTTTTTTTAGTGCATTACACTTAAAGGTTAAAATTTCCTTTGTAGACGACTCATCAGTGCATTCATCATACATTCAAAATTGTGAACTGCCGACTCCCCAGAGCTGAATGTTTTTCACATGACTACTATCAAGCAACAGAAAGCAGGAAAGGAAATGACAGGGAGGTGCAAATGCTAATGGGAAACATGTCTATACTCTTTTCTGTTTCTCTTTACTTAACTCTCCTTGAATACTTTTTATGTCATTTTCTTTACATGTTTTCTTTTCTTTTTGCCCTCTGAAGCTTTTATGGTACTGGTACTCAAATATCGAAAAATGTAAAATCTGGAAAATAAGGACTCTTCATGTTCCTCAAATTGATTCAGTATTTGAATATTCACCGTGTTTCCAGAATATGTAGGATATAAAGATGAACATGAAGCATTCTCTGCCTTTAATAAGATGGTATTAAACAAAAGCACTGGCATACATCATATAAAGATAAGATAAAGGCACGTGCCTCCTCCATACACACACTAATCTAATGCTGGACAGAGACGAGAACTAAAACACAAGCACTCCTAAAATCACCTTGTTACCACCATTTATTATTCACTGAGTCCTGGAAGAGTTTGGGAAAACAAGACATCTGTCCATTTCCTGCTTACCCTATGACTTTATTAAAGAGCCATCCTTAGATAATAAGGACTTCTCTAAAATATAAATTATTTCTTCTCTCCAAAGTCACATATGCTGACCAGAAGTCTCTACTATCCCAGGAATGATGTGGTTTTCAGGGACCACCATTTCTCCCAAGAAAACTTCCTGGAACTTGGGAAAATTGGGTAAAAAACTTTTTGAAGTCCTCTTATTATCATTTCTTGTCCTGTTCAAGGGGTTGTTTTTCATCCACATTTTTTACATCTTTCCCTTCAGGCACTCTGATAAATTGTGGCTTTTATGCCTACCCATGGCCCCTCTTCTGAAGAATGAAATTAAACTCAAAAGGAAATTCACAATAATGATTTCTGTAATGGGAACAAAGCCAGGGCTCTGCAATATTTTATATTTAAGAATAGTTATAAAAACTTGGCATCGTTTGTGCCCCTCCCTCTAAATTCATGAGCAAGTATGATAAGCGATTAGTGTGTTTGGTTTTAAAAAAAAAATCTTGGAGGCTAAACCACAAAACATCCTTTTAGTATTTGACAAATCCTTGGGTATTCTGTCACATTGGCTGTCGGTCATCAAAAAAATCCATCCCTTCCCCACCACACACACACACTTAACTTTGACCCTCTGCCTTCAGTTTGTTACTAAGCTGAATTGTGTCTCACCCTTGAGGTCGCTGGTTACTTGGCAGCCCTCTCTAGTGGGGACTGTTTCTTTTCCCACATCCCTCACAACCCCAGACTGGCTCTTTCCTCCAACCAGATTTTTCCCAATCTCTCCAACTAGGTGTCCTCTCTGCTCTTTCAGAAGCTGCTTGTTCCAGGTGACTCTCCCTCCCTCTTTCTTTTTTTTTTTTTTTTTTTTTTTTAATTTTCTTTATTTATCTGACAGACGGAGATCACAAGCAGGCAGAGAGGCAGGCAGAGAGAGGGGGGAGGGAAGCAGGTTCCCCGCTGAGCAGAAAGCTCGATGTGAGGCTCGATCCCAGGACCCTGGGACCATGACCTGAGCCGAAGGCAGAGGCTTTAACCCACTGAGCCACCCAGGTGCCCCTCCCTCTTTCCATGAAAATATCCTTCTTTGAATGTTGTGTTATTGGAACACACCAGTCTTTTGTAGTAGCTGTCCACATCATCTACCAAGCCCTGGGTCATTCCAATTATTTCTTACAGAGTTTCCTATCCCAGTCATTTTCCCCAGCATTGCTTGTGTGATCACTCATGAGGAATTCAATAGCCACATAAACAACCCTTCCAAAGTTTTGGCTTCTCTGTTCCCTGATATCCTCTCTTCCATTGACTTTGTCCTTTCTTCTATCTCTGTCAACTATTTTCATGGTCATTCTTTAGAGTTTGTCATACCAATAAATATCACTCTATCTTAATTTCAATTAGGCCACTTAGACCTCCACTTCCTTAATATCCCATCTTTAGCAATCCTACAGTTATCAGTCCTATGAATGTTGCACTGCTCCTGCTGTGTCCAAACTTCCCTCCTCATTGAGTTTAGATTCCATTGTCTACATTATAATCATCACTTGGCACATCTTTTTAATTCTTTTGCCCTCTCTCCCTTCATATCACCTGGCTGCCAATACTTATAATGCTGCTTAAATAGGTTTTTCCACCTGGATCTACATGACTAAATATGCTCAGGAAAATAAAACAACATCCATTGTCACTAACTTTAATGAATACAGATCATGTCATTCTTCTTGCAAAACCCACAAATCACATACGATTTCATTAGTGTAAATGCTAGTCACCAGCCCTACAAAAATCTGGCTCCCTTCTACCTCTCTCACCACATCTCCTAGAGTGCTGAACCTGCTCTGGCAACACTAACTTCCTCACCATTCAACAAACACATTAGCACAACCTCATCTCTGGGTCTTTACGCTTGTTCTTGTCTGCTTTTAGAAATTCTCTTCCTCCAGAAATCTCACGGTCATGTTCTCACCACCTTCAGGTCTTGTCCACCTTATTAGAAGCTGCCCTCACATTCTTTCTCAGACAACTCTCCCCCTGCTGCTCTCACTTCCTGCCCCTTCCCCAGTCTGACTTGTTTCTTTTCTTTTCACAGCACTCAAAACTCTGACATATTATATGATTTGTATATTTTATTAATAATTTTATTAATTTTTCCACCCCCATTAGACTGGACTTGCAGAAAGGCAGAGATGTTTGTCTGCTTCATTCACAGTGTCCTCAGACACTGAAATATACAGCATATGTATTATATGTAATAAATATGCCCCATGGTAGACATGCTATACATATATGATAAACACATTATTGATTTTCTCTCCTTTGAATAGTAAAGTATATTATGTATTTATGATCAAATCAATTCAGTATTTTGAAACCAATCTAAAGTTATGGTAATTGTAGAAGTAATCCCAACTTGGACTTGTGAGTGACTATCTAAGGT
Organism: Mustela lutreola; assembly: GCF_030435805.1. Taxonomy (NCBI): domain Eukaryota; kingdom Metazoa; phylum Chordata; class Mammalia; order Carnivora; family Mustelidae; genus Mustela; species Mustela lutreola. The sequence continues at coordinate 122,988,748 of NC_081297.1, forward strand.
ATTGTTTACTCAGCTTTTATTGGGTATGCCTTTGTCCTTCATGTAAATATTGATCCCATATTTTAAGTGAAGTGCTACTCTAATGGTGTCAGATATATAGGACAAAGACTTTAGCATTTTTTGCTGATTTATCCTGTTTATAAAAAAAAAATCTATTAATTTTGCGGTTGTTTCTTTCAGGGCTTTGCCCTCTTGAAGAAAATAAAATTGATTGTTTTATAAGAAAACCAAGCACATACCTATATCTTCACTAAGAATATCTCTGTCGAAGTCAATAAAACAGGATTTTGCTTTGCAGCCTTCTCAAGTAAAGAAAAGCATAGGTTTTGGGATGAAGATACTCACTCTATAATCAAGCCATCACTCTATGTGTAACTTACTTCCTCCTGCATCTGCGTGATCTCAAAGGAACACACCAGTGTCCTTCTTTGAGTACCAGGACATGTGCATCACTATGGTCTTGCTGATCATTGCAAACTCTCAACAAACAATAAATCCCTGATGTTATAACTGTTAATTATCATTAAACAAATGAATACTTTAGCATTAAATTTCTTAATTCAACCAAGCAGAAATGTTCCTTGTACACTCTTAATAAGGAGTTGGATATGGCTTAAAACTAGTAGGAATTTGGTTAATGTACTATATTTTATCATTTTTTTGTCCCAAGTTGCTAGTAATTGTAACTGTAAAATAACAGAACAATAAATTCATATTGAATAATATTAATATAATACAATAATGTGAACATAATATGAATAAATTCATATTCAAAGATATAATTCTTTCATCTCTTGGAATATTATATAAAAACAAAAATAATCACCACAATAATCATAGTATTCATTTTTAAAAAAGTATTTATTTATTTGAGAAAGAGAGATAAAGAAAGCATGAGTGGGGAGAGGAGGAGAGGGAGTGGGAGAAAAATCCTCAACCAGACCCCAGCTGAGCACGGAGTCCGAAGTAGGGCTCAATCCAAGGACCGTGATATTGTGACCAGAGCAGAAATCAACAGTCAGACTCTTAATGGACTGAGACATCCAGGTGCCCCAATATTATTCACTATTGAAAGAACTGACACTGGGTACCAAGAGCAGTGTTAGTTTTCTTTTGTTGTTGTTTAGTTTTGTTTTTTAATTGCTACAATGATAATCTCACTGGAATATTATAAGGAATGACTTTCTTTTCTTTTTTTTTTTTTTTTAAGGAATGACTTTCAAAAGGGAACAAGATCTAAGCTGAGACATATGATTTAGTAGAAAATGGTTAAAAAAAAAAAAAAAAGTAATTTGGACTTTGGATAGGGAGGAATGATCCCAGCAAAAGGAATAGCAATTCAAAGCCCTAGTGGTCAGAGAAAATACAGCAAATAATGCAGATTGTTTCATATGAAACTAATGCACATAGTTTCTAGGTGCACAATGTGTTGGAGTGAATATGGACAAATGGCCAGAAGAGAGTGTTAAGCTTAGTCAACAGGTAAATCATTAAGGCATGTGTAAGGCATACCTATGCTAAAGACTAAATTTTAACTGGGAAAAAGAGAAAGTTAATTATTTCCTGATTGTTTTTACTTATTTTTTTTAATCACTGTTTATTCCTCTTCTCTGGTTTTTCCCTCTTTTTTTTCCCCTCATATCTGTTTCTCCCTTATATTTCATGTAAATACAAGAAATGTCATTGATTCATTCAAAAAATCTTTGTTGAACACGGCTACATATAAAATATTCTGCTAGTTCCTGAGAATGGTTACTCAGCAAGAAAGACCTGATTCCAACCCTGATGAAACATGAAGCCTAGTGGACAAGCTTCACATGTTCAGGAAACTAAAATAAATAGAGTGTTACTTAAACTTCAAAGTAGGGAAATGTCCTTAGATGAGATCAGAGAAGAAAGCAGCAACACATCACCGAGGGTATTTTAAATTAGATAAGAAATTTTGGCTTTTATGCTAAGAGCAATAGGAAACCATCAAAATAGTTTAAGCATGGAGATGATATGACTTGGGTTTATAAAAGATCATGCTGGCTTTGTGTGAAAAATCAGTTAATAAAGGGAGGAATAGCTAAGGAGACATTGGTAAGTATCTACTGCTACTTACATTCCCTGCAAAAAAGATGCCACCTCAGAACAAGAAGGTGCTGGTGATAGAAGAGGACAGTGTTATACATGGTGGCAGAAGTGGATTAGAAAAGAAAATGGAAACAAGATATGTTACTTGAAAGACATTTAAAAGGTAAACTCATCAGAAATTGTGGTTTGCCCATTAAAAAAAAATTAAATAGACAAGCACTTTCTCCTTCAGCTTCTGAAGAGTAGTTGGCGTATTTATATATTTAATATCATCTCCTTTTGTTTATCTTCTTCAGTGTGGTTTCCATTCCTCTACGCCATTGAAGTGGTTTTGATACAGATTCAAATAACCTCAATAACAAACTATTGGACATTCTCCAATCTGGTCTCCTCAATCATCATTAGGTTGCTTCTTTTTTTTTTTTTTATTTTTTTTTATTTTTTATAAACATATATTTTTATCCCCAGGGGTACAGGTCTGTGAATCACCAGGTTTACACACTTCACAGCACTCACCAAATCACATACCCTCCCCAATGTCCATAATCCCACCCCCTTCTCCCAAACCCCCTCCCCCCGGCAACCCTCAGTTTGTTTCGTGAGATTAAGAGTCACTTATGGTTTGTCTCCCTCCCAATCCCATCTTGTTTCATTTATTCTTCTTCTACCCACTTAAGCCTCCATGTTGTATCACCACTTCCTCATATCAGGGAGATCATATGATAGTTGTCTTTCTCTGCTTGACTTATTTCGCTAAGCATGATACGCTCTAGTTCCATCCATGTTGTTGCAAATGGCAAGATTTCATTTCTTTTGATGGCTGCATAGTATTCCATTGTGTATATATACCACATCTTCTTGATCCATTCATCTGTTGATGGACATCTAGGTTCTTTCCATAGTTTGGCTATTGTGGACATTGCTGCTATAAACATTCGGGTGCATGTGCCCCTTTGGATCACTACATTTGTATCTTTAGGGTAAATACCCAATAGTGCAATTGCTGGGTCATAGGGCAGTTCTATTTTCAACATTTTGAGGAACCTCCATGCTGTTTTCCAGAGTGGCTGCACCAGCTTGCATTCCCACCAACAGTGTAGGAGGGTTCCCCTTTCTCCGCATCCTCGCCAGCATCTGTCATTTCCTGATTTGTTGATTTTAGCCATTCTGACTGGTGTGAGGTGATATCTCATTGTGGTTTTGATTTGTATTTCCCTGATGCCGAGTGATATGGAGCACTTTTTCATGTGTCTGTTCGCCATCTGGATGTCTTCTTTGCAGAAATGTCTGTTCATGTCTTCTGCCCATTTCTTGATTGGATTATTTGTTCTTTGGGTGTTGAGTTTGCTAAGTTCTTTATAGATTCTGGACACTAGTCCTTTATCTGATATGTCGTTTGCAAATATCTTCTCCCATTCTGTCAGTTGTCTTTTGATTTTGTTAACTGTTTCCTTTGCTGTGCAAAAGCTTTTGATCTTGATGAAATCCCAATAGTTCATTTTTTCCCTTGCTTCCCTTGCCTTTTGCGTTGTTCCTAGGAAGATGTTGCTGCGGCAGAGGTCGAAGAGGTTGCTGCCCGTGTTCTCCTCAAGGATTTTGATGGATTCCTTTCGTACATTGAGATCCTTCATCCATTTTGAGTCTATTTTTGTGTGTGGTGTAAGGAAATGGTCCAATTTCATTTTTCTGCATGTGGCTGTCCAATTTTCCCAGCAACTAATCTTCGACAAAGCAGGAAAGAATGTCCAATGGAAAAAAGACAGCCTTTTCATTAGGTTGCTTCTTTCCAGAGCTTTCTATTTTGCTGACTTTCATGACTGCAGAATCTCCTTTCACCTTGGTGGCCCCCTTTTCCCTCTTTTGCTAGTTTGGTTCACAGTTTTCTGTCTGGTCTTGAAATGGTGAAGCCAGTCATGGTTCAGTTTGAAGCCATCTTTTACTCTTACTCTATAGACTGTCCCTATGCTATTTTACCCAAATCCATGCCTCTTAAAATTATACCTCCATTCCCTACATTTTTTTAAAAAGATTTTATTTATTCCTTTGCCAGAGAGAGAGTGGAAGAGGGAACACAAGCGGTGGGAGTGGAGAGGGAAAAACAGGCATGGGCTGAGCAGGGAGCCCAATTAGGGGCTCTATCCCAGGACCAGGGGGTCACGACTTTAGCTAAAGGCAGATGCTTAATGACTGAGTCACCCAGGCACCTCCATTCCCTACATTTTTTTTTTCTGAAATCCAGACTCAAATGTCACTGCATAATTAGATTTCCATTTAATTCTTTACTGACACCTAAACTCAACATGCACATTCACAGACAGGGAAAAGTAGAGAAGACTGAGGTTGATGGCTAGAGGGATACGTGTAATTGAGTGTAGCAGTGGATGAAAGAGGAAATCTTCAGAAATGAAGTCAAGAAATTGGGAAGCCTGGGCATTGGATACATTTTCCATGAGAATACTGAATCTACATGGTAAAATCCTCAACAAAATGCTAACAAACCAAATTCAACAGCATATTTAAAGGATTACACACTGTAACCAAGTGGAATTTATTCCTAAAATGTAAGAATGGTTTGACACATGAAAATTGATCAATATAATACACCAACAGAATAAAGAAGGAAAAGAAAAAAACATGATCATCACATTTGATGCAGAAAAAGCATTGGATTTCTGCACTTCTATCCAACATAGTACTGGATGTCCTAAGGAGAGAAATTAGGCAAGAAAAAGAAACAGAAGATATCCAAATTGGAAAGGAAGAAGTAAAGTTATTTCTGTTTATAAATAGATGACAAGTATTATATGTAAGAAACCCTAAAGTCTACAGGCATATACACACAACAAACAAAAACCTTTTTGTTATGGACATTGGGGAGGGTATGTGCTATGGTGAGTGCTGTGAAATGTGTAAACCTGGTGATTCACAGACATGTACCCCTGGGGATAAAAATACATTATATGTTTATTTAAAAAACTAAAAAATTAAAAAAAAATCTTTTTGCGTTAAGAAAAAAAAAATTAGAAGGTAGCAGGGTACAAACTCAATACACAAAAAACAACTGTATTTCTACACAATAAAAATGAGTAATCTGAAAAGGAAATAAAGAAAATAATTCCATTTATGATAGTATAAGAACTAGAAATTAGCTTAAACAAGGAGGTGAAAGACTTAGATAATGAACACAAGAAGTATTACTGAAATAAAGACACAAACAAATGGAAAGATAGCTCATGTTCATAAATTTGAAGATTCAAATTGTTAAGATGTCAATACTTACCAAAATAATCTACATGTTCAATGTAATCTCAATAAAAATTCCAACGACCCTTTTTTTTTTTTTTGGCAGATTGAGAAAAATTCATATAAAACTTATATAAAATCTAAAGGAACCCAAAAAATCAAAAAAATCTTGAAAAAAATCACACATTTAGAAGATCATACTTTTGGATTTCAAAACCTATTACAAAGATACAGTAATTAAAATGACATGGTTCTGGCATAAAGACAGACATTAAAACCAATGGAATAGAATAGAGTGCCTGGAAATAAACCCTTGAATACAAGAGTCCAAGATCATTCAGTGGGGAAAGTACTGTCTTTTCAAAAATCAGTGCTGGGAAAACTGGATAGTCACATGCAAAAGAATGAAGCTGGACCATTACCTCATACCATATGTAAAAATTAACTTGCCATGGATCAAATGTAAGAACCCAAACAATAAAACTCTTAGAAGACAATATAAGGCAAAAGCTTCATGACACTGGATTTGGCATTTTTTTTTAATAGGACACCAAAGGTAAGGCAATAAAAGCAAAAATAGGCAAGTTAAACTTCAGAAAATTTACAAACTTTTGCACATCAAAGAATGCTACCAACAGAGTAAAAAGACAACATACAAAATGGTAGAAAATATTTTCAAATTATATATCTGATAAAAGTTTAGTACTTAGAATATAGAGAGAATTTACAAACTCCTAAAACTAGAAAAAAAAAAAACACCTTATTCAAAAATGGGCAAAAGACTTGCATAGTAATTTCTTCAAAGAACGTACATGAATGGCCAATAAGCACATAAAAAATGCTCAATAACTAATTATTAGATAAATGCAAATCAAAATCACATTAACTATATATGTAATAATCCTAAACTAAAAGCAATCTTTATGTCCATTAACAATTGAATAGAGAAATAGAACAGTGAAAACAGAGTAACCAAATATATGTAACATGAATCTGAAATACATAATTTTTCCCCTAAAACAGACATAAAAGAATAGATATCAAATTGTCCCTTTTGTGCATTGTTTGATTTTAAAAAAGTAAAATATGCAAAAAGCATAACTATATATTGTTCAAAGTTAAGAAAGAGGTAGCAATGTGGAGGTGGCATGGCAGGGCACATTTTGAGTGCTTGTGACATTTGCTGATCTGAAAGTGATCACTTAGATGTGTGCTTGGGGTTAATTTATTGAAGCGTGCATTTATATTTTCTTGCAATTTTGGGGGATACACTCTACTTCTTAATTAAAAAGAAAACATCCTAATTGTCATAAAACTACAAATACCTAGAAACAAAATTAGTAACATAGGTAATTGTCTATATGAAATCTATAAAATAAAACCCGAATAAATAGGGAGATGATATAAGTTCTAAAATTAAAAAAAAGCATCCTACAAATTGATGAAAAACAACCAAAAAGGCCAGAGTCAATAACAAGTGGAAAAAGATATGGACAGGCAACTTGTAGGAGTACAATGCTAATGTTGAAAGAATGTGAAAGGTGTCAACTACATTTCAAAAGAAAATACAAGAAAATGCAAGTTAAAACCACAATAACATTTTTGCAAGTTTTTTAAACAATACCCATGATATAAAGGTCTAATGGGGGAAAAATAGAAACTTTGCCACATTTCTAGTGGGGGACAGAGTATGTTAACTGAATTTTTCTTGAAAATAGTCTGGTAGTATCTATTATAATCAAAACATCATAAGCCCTTTGTTGGCTCTATCAAATGATAGTGCCATACATAAAACTGTAGGTACAATATTTTTGTTTGTTTGCGCCATCGCTTACAATGACAACATCATGAACAATTTGAATACCCATCAATGATGGAATAACTCTGTTACATCTAGGGCTGTCCATAATTTATTGCAAAATAAAAAAGAAAGCTGAAGAGAAATATGTTTTTTTCTAGGTTCTGTAAAAACACTGTCACAAAAACCCATTTACCTGTATAATGGCTTGTAAAAGACATTTTTAATCTATTACTCTCAGAAGAATGGGAGTGGCCAAGGCTAAGGGTCAGCTGAAGAAATTTTTAACTTGTTTTTTTTCCTCTTTTATTGTTTCAGTTGTTACAATGAGCACTTTATACACACACACACACACACACACACACACAAAATTTTTAACTTAAGGGTATTTATAAAGAAGAAAGTTTCCTTCTCAGATTAAATATATGACACTTTTCTTTCTTTTTCATAAAACCTCATACTTTAAGCTTCACTCCTTTCGAGCTCCAGTGCCAGGTGTTTCTTGTCCACTTTCATTAACTTCCCTTGAAACTGGTCTAGCTATGCCAGCTTTCCTTTTATTAAGACGGTTATTTACATGCTACAAGTATTTACAGCGTGTTAAGATGGCTCTGCGGCCAAGTTTAAAAGGGGATTCTGGTAAATCCCTTCCGCTTACAATGCTTTTATCTATTACTATTCTGCCGTTCATTGCTCTCCTTCTGTTTACTTAAAGATTTGATCTAAGTTCTTTATGCTTTGCCAGGACCCAAAGGCACACTTTTCTCTTGATGCATTCCATAGTACTATTCGCTGGCTTGATTCTCTAAGAGAAGATTCATTTATTGAATCACAAGGACTCTAGATTTAACTCAAGATAAATGTTGAGTATTGCTTCGGGTCCTGGAAAGCATTAGATGCTCTGTGAAAAAGTGGCTCAACCTTGAAGTTAAAAGGAGCCTGTTTTGAAGTTCCAAATGCACATTCCTCCTCAGTGTACTCTATCACCATAAGATTTTTATACCCTGAGCTCACCTTGACAACCCAAATCTTCTTACTGGGTCAGCTTCTTTCCTCTGGGAATTTATGGAGAACACAGACTCTAAGATCCCTCATTGTTCTCATGCCTAAACCATTATTCTTATTTCAAATTCCAGGCTTTCAAAATCACAATAGCCCAAATGTCCTAATGGCCAAGCACACACTCTTCTTATGGCTCTCCAGATGCTACAGAGATGGTTTAAGCTAGAAATTTGCCTTATACCACTCCCTCCTCAACAGTGTTGAAGAGTCCTGTCCATGACCCTGCTCTCCTTCCTGATGACCACTAGCTTACTTTGGCTTTTTTCATGTTTCTTCTGATGATTATAAGTCTTCCCTTTGAGCTTTGTACCTCTGGTCTTCGTCAATTTCCAACACACTTCTGCAAAAATTATTTTTTAAAAAACAAAACCCCAAGCTTCTCAATTTCCTCCAAAAAGAGCTTTGATGTTTCCCCAATATCTATGAGGAAAGGATTGATGATCTTAACATGTTAAATGTGTCTTCCAAATAATTTCAGCCCATCTTTCTGACCTTGACACCAATATTCTACCAGCATTGCCCACCACCAAGGATGGCAGGCTCTGCTATACCCTCTTACATTTGGATACACCATTTTCTTTGTAAGAAGGCCTTTCTGACCTGGTTTTGTGTGGTGGATTCCAACTCATCCTTTTAGATCCTGCTCAAGGGGCACAAGGTCTGAAGCCTTCCTAACTCCTTTAGGCAAATAGCTGTTCTTCATTTCTATCTCCATTTTATTGTCTAGAATTCTATTGTGGCATGTATCAGATTATATTTTAACCATCTGACTACATACTTGAAACTTCCTTAAATCATGGGTTCTTCCAGGCCAGTGATAACAAGTTTAAATCCAAAAGTTGGATTCAGTTTCTGACATGGGAAGGAGTCCAGTGTGTACTTATTTGAGGACTTTGGGAATTGCAGAATACGCACATTTCTTTCACAGTAATCAGGAGTCTCAATATTCCATAAAGACTCTCATTAAAATTTGACTAAGTAAGATCAGGAAATGAATCAGAGAGATGCCTCTTGTTATTTTATTCGAAGAACATCTTCCCATAAACCTGTTAAGATTCATTGGAAAGTGACATGCATTTCCCTCATTTCAACTGTGGACTAAATAATATTACCACACATCCTACTCTTAAAAACTGAAAATTTGGTTTCCAGACTGCAAAAATGTCTCAAACCTTTGACTCCTTTCACTACAACTACATCAAGGTTGAATTTTGTTTTTCACTCAAATAGTTGATTTTACTCCAGGAGTTCTTAGAGAAACCTCTTATGTCAGTGAATTTGTGTTCAGAATGCAAACTCTGCTGCTCAATTTGTGATATTTTTTTCCTACACTGTAACTATGATTTGTTTTTTATCATTATGGTATATAGCCTGCTCAGGAAAAACAAAACAAAACAAAAACAAAAACAAAAACAAAACCTTTTATAGGTACTATGGTAGAATATATGTATATTTGAAAAGAAAGAAAGATTTGAACATCACCTCATACATGTACATTTCACATAAGGAATCTGACACTTAGAAACCCCTAGTCATTTATTAGCATCACTCTCCCACTTATCCAAGTTCACAAAATAAGTGGCAGATAAACAAAATTCAAACTCTGTCCTTTATAAGCTCCCAAATTTTATATTCATTCTGCATGTTGCCTCTCTGATTTGGATTTCACCCATAACATTTATTTCCATATTGTTGGGGTGCCTGGGTGGATCATTAATTTACATCTGACTTCAGCTCAGGAGCTCAGGTCATGATCTCGGGGTCCTCAGATCAAGCCCCATGTTGGGCTCGTTGTTCAGTAGGGAGTCTGCTCCTTTCTCTCCCTCTCTGCCTGTCCCTCCCTCTGCTTGTGCACTCTCTCTCTCTCAAATAAATAAATAAAAATCTTTAAAAAAAATTTATTTCCACATTGTAAGTCATATTGTGTCAAAAATTAAGGTTTTAAGTGCAATAGAGAAATGAAAAAGTTATAATAAGATATTTTAACTGAATTTTAAATTATGTCTCAGTAGCATAGTTTGACTTCAGCTATAATGTTCATCTTCTAATTATATGCCAAAACTACTAGCTAATTGATTTACTTTATATTTGGTTATATTGTAAAATATATTTAATTATTTAAGGACTAACCGTTAAGACTCTCAAATTAGACTATCATTCCACTTTCACAATAAAAATAAGTGGGTCTCGATTTTTTGTGAACATTAAAAAAGGTTTTAATGTCCCTCAGAGTGTTTCTATTTCTTCCCCCAAACCATGCCCCTCCAAAATCAATACCGGAGAGATTTACATAGATGAAGAGGACAACATTTGCATTGATATAAAGAGAAAACAGAACATGATAATGGGTGGGTTGAGAGGAAGAGTGGTAAGATAAATGGATCAGGGGACAGTAAAGGTTTAAAGAGGATGGCATGTACCACTGAACAGTTGTAGTAACATTTTCCAAAAGATATGTAAGTGTAATATATTTTGTGAAATTTCATCACCAACCTCTGTGCATTTCTAAAGACAAACTGAACACTTTTTGCATATAATTTCAAGCTTCAGTTTCTGTTGATTATTCTCTCCTGAGATATACTAGATAGAATGTTATAAATATATTTCCAAATATGTCTCTAACTGTAATTTGGAACTTAAGTGTCTTAATTTTTAAATACACACACACACACACACACTTAAATACATATATACATATTAAATATGTGTGTATATATATACACACATATTAGTAAAGTGAGAAATAAAATAGTTGTCTTACCTTGACCATGGGCATGGAAATTTATCTATGTGACCATGATGTATGCTGGAAAAAAGACTGGTGAATTTAAATAAGGAAAAAGAGCATGGTAACTTCAATAGCTATTTGTGAATTCCAAGAAAAGCTGGGATGCTTTAAAGCAATATTATTGGGATCAAATCACAAAATACTTGAGTTCATTCAAGTGATTCTCATGTACCCTCAAGTTTATGAATATTATAACACACCGTGCTTCTTATACTTTACTTTGATACATATTACCTAGAAATTTGTTAAAATGTAGATTATAATTCAGAAAGTCTGAAGTTAGGTTTGAGCATTTACATTTCTAACCAGCTTTCAGGTTATAGCACTGGTCAAGGTACCACACTTTGAGTAGCAGAAGGCTATTGGTTTTCACAGTGATCAGAGAGATCATAAAGAGAAGTAGCACTGTGTTAGATAGTTAAGAGTCATTCTAACATTCTTGACAGTACAACAAGATGGTAATTTGTAATTTGGATAAGGGATATGAATCTGGGTTAGTAATATGAGAGAGTAGCTCCCCTCAAAGGGTAAAAGGTGCCCAAGAGAAGATTGGAAAAAATTTCAGGTAATCTGTGTTGAGAAAAATCTTGAGTATATAGACTCAGAGGCAACTGGTGAAAGAAAGAAACAAAGAAACAAAGAAAGAAAGAATGAATGAGCTGGGCAAAGACTGTGGAACACCAAATGTGTGTACAGAAGAACAAATTTGAGCAAACTTCTCAGTAATAAATCAAAATGAATGGAGACAAACAGAGTTGGTTCAGCTTCAGTGACTGAGAATGAAATGCGAACTTAAAAAACTTTGAGTGTTAACATCTGCACAATGTAGGGATGACCCAAAAGCCATTAAGAGAAAGGGACACAGGATGAAGAAGCTTTTGAAGAGAAAAGGAAAATTAAGATGTTTTTCAGGTGGTGGCAAAACAACAAGGCGAAGGAAAGTCTTTATGGATGCCACAGGTCATCTCTTCAGGGACTGTAACCATCGCTGAGGATCACAGACAGTAGAAGGAAGGCCATCTGAATCCACTGTGAAGGAAAAGGAAATGGGAGAAGTTATCTAGAGAAGTAATTAGGGAGAGGGGCTATAGAAAATGAGATGACTCCTGCTGGGTTTTGAACTGCAGTAACCAGAAAATTCAATGCAAGGGCTGAGAAGAAATAGATCTTGAAGCCAAGGAGAAATGTAGAAAAAGAAATAGTCCAAGGGAAACAAAAATCACATTCAAAGGGTGCCTTTTACAAATTAAAATCACAAAGTTTATTATTTTTATGACTCACTATTAAAAAGGAAAAAGATGACATCAGTTCAAATTTTAACAAATTCTAACTAACCATGTTAGAGACTAATGGAAAGGGATTGCATCACAAGGAGATAAATTAGTTTTAAAAGTTGGAAAGAGCAAAAGAGGTGCAAAAACATGGTAAAATAAAGTGGCAGGGCAAAGCGTAATGACCAAAGACCAAATGGTTGGAAAGCATGATACAGATAACACCGCAAATGAAAAGAGTCTGCAATGGTAGAACCAAGAACTCCACTCATGTGGAGGAAGCTGGGGAGATTCCACTCATTTCTGGCACAGACACACTGGAGCATATTTGACCCTTGGCCTGGTGAACAGCAACAGACCTTCCTCTCTCTTTTAGTTCTTCTCCCACCTTTACTCACTAATATCAATATATTGTCCCACTTTCTTTTGAAAGATGCTTGAGACTTTCAGAAAATACAGAGCTGGACAGTTCAAAGTAGTAAAACAGAATTTTTACTTTTTCTTTCAGGAACTATTCCAATAGCAGAGGAGAGTTCAGTATAGAACTGGGCTCAATTCCAAGTACAGCAAGAGCAGTGGGGACAAGTCAACATGTAGTTGACTTGTCAACATCGGGCCAACATGTAGATCAGGAGGATTGGAGAATGAAAAATTACTAAGACAAGACATCAAGGGTAGGGGGGATTCTTGCTGAAGGCAGGCCATGATAATCAGCTGTCACCTCAGGGATGGAAGGGGATGAGGAATATGACTAGATATTAAGAGTGATCAGATCCCAGGGTTGGGACTCTAACTAAAAGGACCTAGCAGAATTCTTGCTAAAACTGCCTGAGGACAAGGTCCAAAGATGAGGCTTAGTTGAGAAAGGGACTTAAAGGAGCCCAACTAAAGTTTAGTCAGGGAAAGAGTCTTTGTCAGTCAGAGGATCAACTTTCCTCATCAAAATAGAAACACTCTTTCAGGGTGCCTGGGTGGATCAGTTGGTTAAGTGCCTGTCTTGGTTCAGGTCATGGCCTCAGGGTCCTGGGATGGAGCCCCTTGTCCGGTTCCCTGCTCAGATGAGAAAAAAACAGAAATACTCTGCCTTGAGTCTGCTGTCCTTCTCAGTGTTGGGCCTCACTTTTTCCCTAAGACTGTGTTCCTTTTTCTCTTTTCTTTTCTTTTTCTTAATCACTGCCCACAATATGCTAAAGCTTTTCCCTTTTCCTTTCAGGTCCTGGTAGATGACAGTTTGAGCATCTGATAAATGAATTTGAGTAATGAAAGTCATGCTTAATAGTCGTTTCCATCTCATCCCTTACATATACATTGGCAAGACTTTAGTAATGTTTACACAGGAATTACAGGGACAAAAAGGAGATAACTTCATTTTGAGGGTCTTTTCAGCTGCATATACTCCCAGGAAAGAAGATCAATCCTATGTGATAGGCAGCACTATAATTTTTAAACATTTACTTGGTCTTGGTCCATATCCAATTGTGCCATTACTCAACATTCGCAAATCTGTATCAGAGTTAATCAGAGGAAGGAGAGGAAATTGTCCAAAAGTAAATAACCACATGAATCATTACTGATTGTGATGTATCTCATTAAAAAAAAAATTTGAGAAGTGCAGAAAAGTAGGGCAGAGGAAAATGGCTGTCATGTTAAGGACAAAGGGAAAAAATGATCAAGCCTTGGATATAATTTTAAAAAAATAATAATTTTAGCAGAATACACACTCTGAAATAGCTGGTGTCTTTCATAATAGTCATCAGAGGAGGTATCATACTATGATGTTTCCATTGCTCAAGACATTTTTGAAACACTTCCTGGGAATTTTCATCAGGATCACTTCATAAACCATATAAGAAAATCATTCCCATAAAATTATAGTCATTGCCTGCATATTTGCACATTTCCACCATAGCATCTGGATCTTTATTTTTTAAAACAAACAGATAAAAATACTTATAATTGAAAAGTGTACCTGAGTGAGTGTAGATGAAGCAATCAACCTGGCATGTTGAAAGTAAACTTAAGTGAGATTGAACATGGTTTTCAATTTGAATTGTTTTAAGCAACAAGTTTCCTGACTTCTTACTGGTAGTAATTTCTTTTGGCATTAGTTTTACAAGAAAGAAAATAAAGCTTGATTCATGATTTATTTGGAATAAACAGGATCAGATATTCCCTTTGTGATTTCTTTGGGCATAAAAAGGAAATAGTTCTACCAAAGATTAATTTGGAACAAAATATTAATACATTCACCATTGTCAAAGCAGTCAGCTGTGTAGTAAACTAAATCCCTGGCAATTTCAGAGTCATTATTCAACATGGAAATTATAATGCATTTCTCTCTTACCATGAACAAGATGGGATCCCTATAGAGGCATATCACTCAGATGTCTGGTTTAGCAAAATCTGTGTATTGTGTCGTACATTGATCATTGTGTTGAGTATTAACACAGATCTTTGTGTTCTTTCCTCCCAGTGTGAATCAAAACCACTTGATGGGAAATTATTTTTTATAAGGGGAGCATAACCACATGTGTAGATGATTCAATTTCTTTGGTATGGATTTTTTAAATTATAAATTCCCTGACTGATTAGAAAGTATGCATAACAACATTGAATTAAGAAGATGCCATTAAAAAGTATGTTTCTTCAACAAATTCCTTTTAAACATTGATACAAAATATCTTTTTTCCCCCTTCATTTTACATTTAAAGAGCTCTTTGGTAACTGTTTGGGGACAAACCAAGGATAAATTGTCACTGAGTTTTGAACAAAACTGCTGTCTTTGCTTTCCATCTACAGACACAGAGTTTATGACAACATCCAGTCCTGACCAAGACGTTTATATTCCTGAAAAAGAAAACAAAATGGGCTTGTGTATAACTTACAATTTATAAGAAAACGAATATATCATCTTTTCAAGGAGGTCAAGTAGCTAATAGGATCCATTCATTCAACAGAGACCAGCTTAAGAAAGGTTTCGATGATATGCAGGAAGAAGCTGGATCGCACTGGCAACCAATAAAGGGTTTTAAGCAATAAAGTGGCATGACATGTCTAAAATCCTCAGTTTGGCCGCCATGAGTAGATGACCTTGAAGGAGAGCAAGAGAAGTTAGGAAACAATCACAATGGCTGGGACAAACATGATGGGCTGAGCAGGGAAAGACTTGGATCTCCGCACATGGAGCTCGTGGAATATATTGATAATTAGATATCAGAGGAAGGAAAGCATCAATATTCTGAGATAATTCCCCATTGTATAACTTGACTAACTGGAATATATAATGTTGCTTATTCAGGAAATGGCGAAGACAATGAGAGAAGCGGTTTGAAGAAATGAATCAAGCATTCTCCCTTGACTGTATTAGGCCTGTGATGCTTACTGGACGCCCAACGGGAGATCTCCAGGAGGCGGTTGAAAAGACATGTATGATGTGAGGAGACGAGACAAATGATAAATGAAAACATCGAAGTCATCTCCATATCATGGGCATTTTAAGGCTACTTAATGAGATGAGTTCAACCCGGAAGAATAAAAGCAGGAAGGAAACTCGAAATGTTCATCCATGTAAAGGTTGAGTAGACAGGAAAGAGCAAGCAGAGGCAAAGGAGAGAACAGTTAGAAAAGAGGAGGAAAACCAGAGGAGCCTGTGGTGTCCTGGAAACTTAGAAAAGAAAGTCTTTCTCAAACAGAACATTTGACAGTGGCAGAAACAGCTGAAAGGGCAGCTATGGGAGAGCACGCATGGAAGCATCTAGTGCACTTCCTGGAACACAGCAGGTACTCAATAAATGCCATTTCCTTTCCTTTCCTCATGCTAGTCTTAGAGGTGCTAGTGTTTAGTGAAGAAGAATAAAGGCTTAAGAGCCAATCTGCCTCAGTCCAAATTCTTCCTTGGCCGCTCCATAGCTATATAACCTTATTTGGGTCATTTCACCTTTCAATGGTTTGATTCCTGTATTTTAAAATGGGGGCCAGGGCGCCTGGGTGGCTCAGTGGGTTAAGCAGCTGCCTTCGGCTCAGGTCATGATCTCAGGGTCCTGGGATTGAGTCCCACATCAGGCTCTCTGCTCAGCAGGGAGCCTGCTTCCTCCTCTCTTTCTCTGCCTACTTGTGATCTCTCTGTCAAATAAATAAATAAATAAAATCTTTAAAAAAATAAAATAAAATGGGGGCCATAACAGTGTCTACTTCATGGGGAGGCACATTGCAATTAGTCAGTTAGTTAGTTAGTTACTACTACCTATTCTATTTAATTTCTTCCATGTGATGTATTTTTAAAATCACCCACATTGTGCCTATATCTGCTTTTAAGGACTATCGATTGGGACTACTTCGGGGACATGCAAAAGGAAACAAACAAGTGGCAGTGGGACAGCTGAAGACTAGCAACAGTGGAAAGCTGTTTCCACCCAGAAGACCAAAGGGACAGGAGGATGAAATGGTGTTATCAGCATGCATTCAGGATTAGAATTGCACAAGAGTGGTTTCCTGGTGGGAAAGAAAAATATGCTTATTACCAGCAACGGGTGCTGATAAAGGGAGGGAGGGAGAAGTACATCAGTTATTCTCCTTTTACCTTGATTTCTCAGTCTCCTGGGACCTCTGACTGATTCTAAGCACAAGCCAGCTGGCAACAGAGCCAGTGAGGCAGTTTGCAAAAATTAGCCTTCTAAGACCCAGATGGGGTAGAGAAGAGTGGAACATAGACTAAGCGAACAAAGAAAGAACAACCAAATATGCTTTGCTATTCTCTAGTGTTATGTTCCTAACCAAGTCCCAGCAAATGATACCCAGATAAGGGTGACTCCGCCCCATTTCAATACCTCCTGCCATGCCGGTGGCCAGTCCATAGCCAATACCCTCAGCTTCTAAATTTCCTTTCATGACATCCAGGTTTTCACAACTATTAAACAATATGGAATCTCCTTAGCACTTTGCTTCCTTCTCTCTCTCTCTCTCTATGTATATATATATATATATATATATATATATATACACACACACACACAAATATATGTATACATATACACACACATATGTATGGATCAGTTAAAAGAGTGTTTGTAATTTATATTGTATTTTATATATTATAAATTATAAAATGAAAAGCTTGTTCCAAACTTTTCTGGAAAATAGGCCAAAATTTTTGTCTATTTCCAAGATTTGGATAGAATTCCTTGATTTGACTACATCCCACAAGAATGCCTTCATTCCTGTTTTTTACTGGAAACTTCTAAACTGTTGACACCACAGATTAAAAAAAAAAAAAACAGATGGGCAAGTCTCTATGACCTCATTTTATGTTAAGGATACAAATATTCATCCAGATAAAAAATAATGTCTCTATTTTTTTAATGTCTGTAAATAAAACAACTTGCAAAAGTCATTTTATCCATTCATCCATTGCTTGCTTATTGACATTAAGTAGATCTATGGTTATGGTGGGAAATTCTTCAATCATCAGTCATTCTCAGTAATCGAGGGGATTTTTTTTAAAAAAAAAAGCAAATTTTTATAAAAAGGCTCAGAGTTCAAAATGCCTAAAAATGTGTGATTAGAGATATTTGTCATAATCATGACAAGATGAATGAAAATCCTTTTCAGTGGAAATAACATCTCTTTCTTTTTTTATAAAGAATTATTTTCTTTAATTTTACAGCAAAAAGGAAAAGAAAGACAGAAAAAAAGAAAGAAGGAAAGAGAGAGAGAGAAAGAAAAGTAAAGTATTTGGCATAGAGTAGTACTGAACTTCAGCCAGAGGAGAGTTTGTTCAGAAGTTCATCCCTCCTTTAATCTAGGCTAGTTCAAACTACAGCAAAATTATAATTTTTAGTATCTCTTGAAATTCCAATGGGTTCTGTTGAGAAGGAACTTCAGAAGATAGTGACTCTACACTCTTCAATTCAAGACAAGACAGCATAAAACTCTTTACTAGTTAAATAATATCAGAAAAGTAGTTTGCTATTTTTCAGTATCATATTTGTGATTATCAGACCTTAACCTGAGATGCAAAAATCCACCATCTTCCCAGTTAAAATCTTTTCATAAAATAATGGAAGCCATTTACTTACATAGAATGAGCTAGCAAATACTATTTTGTCATTTCCAAATGAGTTAATATAGCTCTTCATATGACTAGTAGTATCACAAAATGGATGGTAATTATAAATTGCATTTTGACAAACACAGAATCAGAAAGAAGCAAAGGTCTTTCATGGCAAATCAGTCAGTAGTTATCACATACCAACTGAGTACAAAGTTATATGGTCAAAATAATACAAGCAAATTATGTTAGTTACTCCTTTTCTCCATTTATCAGTTTTTGTTGTTGTTGCTCAAGAGTTATTTATCCAAAGTAATTTTTGTGTGATGTAATTTTATTAATTTATATGTCGAGGAGAAGTAGTACGGTTTGGTTAGTGCTTTGCTCATGGCAAAGACATGTAATAAACAGGTTATGTACTTTAGGATCTGTCATTTTCTCTAAGGAGAGTAGAGCCATACTAGAGGCGCTATGACAATGACCAACGTGTGTTGTCGGTATTCGCAGAGCGTGAGCCCAAGCAACAGCCAGGCTTCATGGAGTACCTGAGACATGAGCTGATCTCCCAGTGAAACTGAGTCAACCAGTATATAGACCGCATGAGTAACTTGTATTTAAAAGAAAGGTCTAGGGGCGCCTGGGTGGCTCAGTGGGTTAAGCCGCTGCCTTCGGCTCAGGTCATGGTCTCAGGGTCCTGGGATTGAGTCCCGCATCGGGCTCTCTGCTCAGCAGGGAGCCTTCCTTCTCTCTCTCTGCCTGCCTCTCTGCCTACTTGTGATTTCTCTCTGTCAAATAAATAAATAAAATCTTTAAAAAAAAATAAAAGAAAGGTCTAGAAAGTGATGATCTATTTTGGTTTCTCAAGTACTTTTCATACCTTTGATTTAGAATTTGTCTGTTGTATACAAAATGTCCTTGTAGTAGTAAGTGCCATGTATCTCAATGTGATCAAAATACATACTCTGCAGAAAGAAACAACAACAACAACAACAACAACAACAACAAACAAGTCATCTAGTTAAAACGTGCTGTGGCTATGAGACAGAGGTGTGTGTACTGCAGGAATGACCAGGAGAAAGTCCGCTCTGAGCTCCTTCACTCGATGGAGAGATTTCCAAGCTGCAGAACAAATACTAATGATTCCAGCTGAAATCAGTACAAATGTAATTCTAAATAGGTAGCCAATTTCCAAGTGTTGATTATTCAAGAATATTGTGGATTTTTCTAATGCTACAAAATACTAACTGGGATACATTTTAATAACACAAATCTACTCTTTAGCTGAACATACTTAGATTTTTCTTCTTATTTTTGTAGCAAGTATTAGGATTTATTTACTCTGCAAAATATCCAGCTCTAGTCTCACTAGCAGAGAGTTGTAAAAATTCTCAAGAAAATGACAAATTTTATCTTTGACCCAAATTTCTTTTTCAAATTACTTTCACTAGTGATAACACATTCTAGAAAAGAATATTTTGAGTTATTCTCTGACACACAGCTCTTAGGGAATAAAATTACTAGGTCCTATGTTATTCTTATTAGATTCTTTTAAAAGAAAAGTGACTGAGGGAAACAATACCAGCAATATTTTTATTTCTTTTTATTATAAATATAATTCTTTTTATTGTGTTTTTCCTTTTTGCTACATTTTTATTATAATTTATACTTAATTCTTTTTATTATATTTTTTACTTAATTTTTCAGATGAGAACATTAGAGTCCAGAATTGTAGTCATTTGCCCAAATCCAAGTAGCTAAGGAGGGTTCTGTTGTAAAAAAGTTAATTTCATCACACTGGAGAGTATATTTGATTCAATGTGTGAATGTACTTCTGTTATGCAAGAAGAGTACATTTCAAACATATGAATGGAATTTTTGATGATGAGAATCTTTGAACTCTATGATACTAGAGGAAAACCTTAGAAGAGAGGAACGAATTACTTGTAGATAAGAAAGGGAAAATTCTTTGAATTGACGGATTGGATGGAAAAGCGTGTGAGGTGCTAAAAAGTGGAAAAGTCACCCTAGAGAGAATGTCTGCTAGTTTGTTTTATTTGTCTGTTTTGGCAGGAGGGTATACCAAAGTGAAAAAGAGGATAGCATCAGGACAGTGCTCTACAAAATATTAGGAACAAGTTTCGGTCAGTTAAATCCTGTGTGGCAAATTTGATGGGTAGGATAAAAAAACAGGACAGCATTATTGAAAGTTTCCATTGATGAAGAGAAGGACAATCTCCAGCAAGGTTCACTTTATAAATAAATGCAGTGTCACCCTACTATAATACAGTTTGTGATTAAAAAAAAAAAAACAATTGCAAGTGACTCAGGATACCTGAGACCTCATGAAAACATGAAAATTAACACTTGGCCGATAATGTATGTGTGGGGGAAAAGGTCTCTTTCCTACCAACCGTCATACTAAGTAGCAGGTGGTATGGGTAAAGCCATTCCAAAGAATAAACTACAGAGATAGTAACAGGCCCAGTTAAAGCCACTTGACGGATGGGATGGTGGTGTCAAATTTCCATGCAAGGACGGCTCCAAGAGAAAATCTATATAAGACCTAGAGTTCAAATAACATCTGGATTTAGGTGTGCCTGAATGAGTCACATTGTTAGACCAGTCATGGGAAGTACTGAAACTGACAAGTGGCTTGCTACTGATGTTCTCCTGACTGCCTGCAAACGATGTGATTTTATTCATCTGCCAACTGATAAAAATTATATCTATCCTTTTGTTTTATAAGAGCAGCATTGGTTTCATTTACACTTGAAATGTTTAACCCCTGAGAGTTCCAGGTACTGACAGAACACCAAGCACTGATCAATTCAACATGAGGATCTTTTTTACAAGCACTTCACTATGATCTTTGAAGAAAAACCCATGCAAATATAATTCTGTCTTTGTTTAAAGAAATTCAGAAGATTGGGCTTAAAAAAAAAAAGAAAAAAAGAATGTCAATATATGCAAAACACGACTTATTTGATGATTCATTGGCAGATATTAAAAGAAATTAGAAGTTGGCATAAACCAATCTCTACTCTGGGTCGTTAATGGATTAGGAAAAAAGACACTGGACCTGATGTAAAAACACATGGATTCTAAACTGAGAGTAGGTTTTTTGGTTTTTTGTTTGTTTGGTTTTTTTGTTGTTGTTGTTTGTTTTTTTACCATCTGTATTATTTTTGGGCAAGTCACCATATCCCTCAGAATAAACTTCTACCTATTAATCTACACAGTTATGCTAAGAATTCTTGTTTTTCCTAATTCAAATGGCCTGAGATGTTCTATCTTGATTGGGCTCTGAACCCAGGTTTTCCTCCCAACCCATTCATCGTCACTGAGCATCCAATGTTTCCTTTTTAGTCATGCAACATTTAGTCGTGCAATATTTGTGTCATGCTAAGTATTTACTGGACATTGTGAAATGGAAACGAATGACGCACACAAGAAGGAATAAATAAGATATCCACAAGATTTATTAAACAATCCAAAAAAAAAAAAAAGAGGAATATTTGAGAAGGCATAAGTAGGAAGAGAAAGGGGGCAGGAGAGGACATAAGAAGATATAAAGCGGCGAGTTTTCCATAGCCGGCTACAGAGTTGCTTAGGAACCCACATAGACTACGAAACTATGGACAAATACTACTCCCTGGATTAGCCCATCACAGTATGTATCTGAGTTTGTGTTGTCCTCTGTTCATACTCTCCACAGTCAGTGATCTAGAACAGTGCTGCCTAAGAGAACTTTCAGCAGGGATGGAGAGTTCTACGTGCGTCCTGTCCCATACAGGCAACCTCTAGTCACGGGTAGCTGCCGAGTACTTGGAATGGGGCTAGTGTAACCGAGGAACTAAATTTTTATTTTAATTTAATTTTAACTCAAAATGCAATTACATAGTCCCATGCGGCTGATGGCTACTGTATGGGACAGCGCGGATCTGTGACCTACAAGGTTAACGAGCGACTGGCCATATTCCTGTGTGGAGCAGAGGAAAGCTTCCAAGACAGAATTGTGGCTCAAAATAATATGTGTCTGGCAAAATGAACCATTGTTATAGGGACTTCAGTTTTCAAAACCACCCGAGATTTTGTTTTACAACCCGTGACTGACTTAATACATCTCTTCAACAGATCATTGCCTTTTGTCACCAGAAGTGGAAACAGAATTGAGTTTGCTCCATGGAACGCACTCCTGTAGGTTTCTGGGACTCAGTTTTCTCATCTGTAAAATGAAGTGTTGGACTTCATCAGATCACGTTTAAAATTCTTTTCAGCTGCGGGGATTGGGAGCAAGCCTACACGAACCACCAGGAAGAGCTTGCATGTTTGACTTTTAAGTCTCATCTGTGAATTCCAGTCTCATCATCAGAATCTCTCCAGCATGTTTCCCCTTTCCCTTTGTGCCTCTCACTCTTCCTGTCTGTCCACAGTTCAAAAGATTTCTCCTGTCCGAATGATTTATCCTTCTTGATTTATGCTGTCAGATAGGTCTGTTTAGATAGAGTCCAGACACACTCATGTGTTGCTTATGCATTCTAACCAAGAGAGACAACTTCAAATGGATCAAGGTTATCTAAAAGAAAGAATGAGAACTTTAGTCAAAGATCAGAAGGAAAGAATAAGATGATAAAATAAACTTGGGATAAAGAATTCTAAGGTTTAAACCAAACCAAGGCAGGAAGCATGTTTTTCTTTCACAAAATCAGACGAATTCTTCTGGGAAGGGTTCTTTGAGCAGCAAGGAGTTGCAGTTGCAGACATGCAGATCTTTGACGTGGCCACTTGGAGCTTGTCAAAGAGAAACAATCTGAAAATTCACTCTGGTCCCTCTGGCTCCCCTGGTTCGCTACACCCTGAGAAAGAAAAAGATTACACAAGTGCCACCTTTTGGACAAAACGGCAATAGCAACAAAGAGGTCAGCTATTAAAGAGTATTAATTCTAGCTCATTCTTAAAGGCAATAATGAAGAGGTAAATCATTTTAATCTTATCATAATGCTTGGAAGTTATATTCTACATAGGTCTAGAAATCTTCCCACTTTAAAAATATAAGTAAAGACTGAATTAAAACCTGAATTTGTTGTTTGTCATTTTTAAATGGTGTATTTAAATAAAGTAAGTATATGTGACTTTGTTTTAAAACAATATGAAATAATCACAAAAAATAAAATGATATCCAAAATATGGATGTCATGGTTTTCTTTTAGCCTGATCATGCATGTAGATCTACTGGGAATGTTAATTATTTGCTCTCAGTTACTCTGCCCTAGAGAAGATAGTCCTTAACTTTAAGTAGTATCCCCCCCCCCCTTTTTTTTTTTCAGTATTAAGAATGGAAAACTGGAGAGGCAAATACCTTTATTTTGTTATAGACGGAAATTCTTTCTTGTTTTTATCTAAAACCTGGGGGTGGGGGGGATGGCCCCAGGAATCTGCTAAGGCTTTAGAGGTACAACAAAACATGGTAGAGAATAATATAATTATCATTTAACATGTGCTAATACCCTTTGCATGTCCCAGACATCCTGGGCATGCCCTCCACTGTCATACTGACCTCTGAGCAAAGTGCTGCAAGTGAACAGTAGCCAAGGCTGACCTTTAAAAGGCTTCAGGGATGGAGGTAGGAGGATGTTGGAATTTATCAGAAACCACATGGAGATACCCACAAATCTGACTTAAAAATAGTTCTCACTGGCCTGACCCATTGAAGTCATAAGTATAAAATAACCCTCTTTATTTAATGACTCATTCTCTCTCTAAAGAACCTTTCAAACATAATCCATTAAAGAGGCATGAAGGCAACTCCAATAAATGGCTGATTGCTTCCATGGGTCCCTGAATTCATCCTCTCCAATTTGTTTTGTTTGCACAATCACATAGACATTCAAGAACTACAATTTTTGTAATGTTTCCCTTAAGTTGCATCCCAATTCAGATTCTACCTTTTTCCCTAAATGAAGTGTCATAAGGCTGCTGTGATTTTTAAGTATGAAATGAAAGCTGCCTTTGCTAATAACAGCCATGATACTCTGAAGAACCTTCTTCAGTGATCATAGATGATACACTATCCTGACTCTTTGTATATTGCTCCCTTCCCCACCCCACCCCGTAAATTTTAACAAAATTATTTGCCCTCATATTAAATATGTGAGAGGCAGATCGCTGAAGCAGCATTTTGTGTCTTACGCCCTGCCAACATGGGGATGTTAAAATTACTCAGCACGCCCCGCTGTGGTTCTCACTTGGCTCTCTCTTTCCCCAAACCTCAAAATAGCTTATAATGCCACGTACCATATGTGGAGTAATAATTAGGCTTACCAGGGTGCTTTCTGTTGGACAATCTCTTTGGCATAGATGAAGCCATAAAATCCAGCTTTTTACACAAAGTTATCCATTTTTTTTGCGAATGCTTTAAAGATCATAACTGTAATATCGCTCGACAACTTGGCATGCTCAGAGCTGACTAATGGGCACTTTTGAGTCTAGAGTTTAATGCATTTTTTTTCTTTTGGGATATATGCCAGAATTTGGGAATCAAATCAATAGCACACATCCACAGTCCTTGAACCCTAAAAACAAAGTGAGGGCATATACTTTAAAAATATCACTCAGAACTGATTTTGCAAAAATAATTTGGAACTTCAAATGAAAAGTAAATGCAAAGACCTTCTAAAGAAGTTTAACATTTTGAATGAGCTTTTGGGAGCGAGAGACAGTATCATATTATTTTTCTAATTAGAATTCCTATATCCGGTCTGTCCTAATGGATGCATAAACCTCTTTAATTTGGCCACACACAGTCTGTTTGGGATTGCCCTCTTGCATTTAATTTGCACCCCCAAACAATCACAAACCAGAAACATATGTCGTAAATCATGTGTCTTCAGATTCTGCCACGTTGTTGGTATAAAACAGAGATATTATCAGAAATGACTGTGAAAAATAAAATATTTAAATATTTATAGAGTAAGATCAGGATGGCTTAAACTTGGTTTTAGAGGTCAACTAAAGGGGATGGGCTCAGAAGTCGCCCTTTAGACACACACAACACAACAGCGCATATTTGTTTATAAAAACAAGTCTAAGGGCAGGCTCCTTTCAGAACTGTGAGACTGATAAAGGGAGAAAAAAATTAGAAAAAGCTATTTGTGATTATTTAATAAATTTATTTTCTCTAAACTATAACATCCACCAAACCCTTATTTCTTCTGGTATGTGTTTCACTTTGGTATTTTTTTTTAAAGGTTTTATTTATTTATTTGAGGGAGAGAAAGAGAGCGAAAGAGCATGAATGGGTGGGGAGGGGCAGAGGAGAGGGAGAAGCAGACTCTTCGCTGAGCAGGGAGCAGGACACAGGGCTCAATCCCAGGACCCTGAGATCATGACCTGAGCCTAAGGCAGAGGCTTAACCCACTGATGCACCAAGGTGCCCCTCTTCTGATATGCGTTTATTAAAATTCATAAAGGACATAGGGGAGAGAGAAAAAAAAAAACAGAAGCATAAATTTCCCATTGCACCTATATATCCAAAAGGTATATCCCAGTAGTTTTGCAGCTTACACACTAGTCTATTTTGTAGTTACCCTTACATACTGTAGCCTACATGTGTTTCAGCATGGGAGTAAGCAAGTATACAAACATCGTGTTTAAAGTTTTTTTTGAAACTCCTTTTTCTGTTTTCAAAATATAAAAAGTATTAGATACATGTACATACACATACATACATATGTATTAGATGCATGTACATACACATAATACTTTGTGTGTGTGTAATTTGGGATCCTCCTATTTTACATTGTGTGTGACAAGGGTGGGATTTAGACGCAGTGTGGTGCCATTACCAGGAAATGCACAGCCTTTTTTGACCCCATTAGAAAATATTATAAAATTAATGCAAATAATTAAAAGGCATTTATATTCTCAACAGGGAAACTATTACAACACAGAAAAGTCGTTTGTCTACTTACACTTCTGCAAAGTGCAAACAAATAATATTTTGTTACTTAAAATGATACAGTAGTAGATCATGGATATTAAATCAGAGTGTAGGCTCTGAACCTTATTTCCACCATCTTGTAATATCTAAGATCTTGCGATCCTGAGAAGTCATGAAACTCCCAAAGCCCTAGTTTTCTAGAGAAAAACCTGACTCCATGGGTTAGGGTGAGGATTTAGTGTGGTTGCAAAGACATATCTTTGTTTTTCCAAGTAGCCAAGATTCCTTGTAATTTCCTGTGCTATTTCCACAGGGGACACTTGGTAAATATTTATTTTGCTTATTTGAAAGTCTAAGAAATTTTCACTGAAAGCACCCTATTGCACAAGGTGAATGAGCACTAAGTGAATGAGTTACCTAATGTTGAAATGGAAATGAAGAAATGCCCTTTAGAATGACTTTCTTGTTTTTTTGTAAACAAGCTCCTTCTGAAGTTCTGCAAAAAGGCCCTTCCTCCAGTAGGCCCACTCAGCACAATTAACCACCATTATCCCAGGATGCATTTAATCAGTTTAAAATCCTCAAAAGAACAAATCACTTCTAAATTTGGCCCAACCGTATTTTATGATAGCAGCACATGGGTCATAAGCCTTGCCTTGCCTTTCATTCATTCATTCATTCATCGTTCACTCATTCATCCACTCATCCATTCGTTTATTTGTCATTTAGTCAGTCATTTATTCAACAGACGGTCACTTAGATTTGAGTGTCTATGCGTGTTGGATTTCTCTGGAAAAATGGGAGAAGAGCAGGAGATCCAAGTGTGTATAATTGTCCTACTGAGTATCTCAGAATCTTGAGCAGTTTTCTCTGTTCCCTTCACACCCTTGCATTTGACCTGAGCAATCAGAGATGAAGAGGATGACCCCCTCCATAGCTATTGGGTGTTTCACTGTCCATGAAGGGCTAAGAGCTCTTTTCAGCTTGATAACCCATGAAGCCATGACTCTCAACTCAGAAGGGCTCCGAAACATGTCCAGGCTGATAAGTGAAATTGGCCTGGATGTTTATGCCTCAGAAGCAGCTTACTCTGAAGACATTGTATCTAATCTTGCATTTGTAATTTTTAAATTTTATTCCATAAAGAGGGCTCCAAATATTTAAGAGTTTCAGGCCACACCAACCTGGTTTGTTTCTCCTATACCTGTACTGCCTCTTTTTATTTTGTTTTGTTGCATTATATGAAGTTACTGCTTTTAGCAATCATTTTTAAAATACCCAAACCAGTGGTTCACAACAATACCATGCATGATAGTTATATAGAAAAATTTTTACAATGTGATTCCCAAGTTCCTTCAGTAGGGTTTGCAATCTTAAGAATATGTATATACACATACATAGTGTATAATATATAACGCATTTATAGATCATGTGCGTGATATATATGAATATATAATACATGAATATATGTGATCTTATATACATCATATATACACAATATATATTATATATGATAAATAGGTGTGTATGCATTTGATATTTGTATATATGTATATATTAGAAATTGCTAGCTTTCTATTTGGAAATGATGACAATTGCAAGGGATGAAGGAGGGGTAAAAAGCTCAGTTTGGCTAAGAGCTGTTTTTCCAAGTAGCCTCTGAGTGGAGGTATTTGATAAATGGTATTTATACATTTGGAGGTATTGACTGCACTCAAATCAGCCCTGCCATAGACACAGCTAATCATTCACAACTGCTCGGCAATGACCTTGCCACTACACTCCAGCTCCAGATTCACAGTGCCTATAATAAAAATGATGAAGTCATACACATTGGCCCTAAAACAAACTGTAAAGGGTCTCCACATCTTCACTTTGTAGACTCTGATATACAGCACTTTTAGTCCTTTTGCTAACTTGCCTTTTTTCTCCATCTCCTGCATCAATTTTCACCTCTATTCCTTCCACAGAACTCCTAGTTCCCTACCAGCAACCTGGTTCTACATCATTCCCCCAGTTTCCAGCCACGTAGCTTTCCACTTCTCCAGTCCACCTGCCATAAAGTAGACACTGCCAACAGTAATGGAAACCTTTAGAGATACCCTCTACTGTCTATTATTGTCTATGGTCAGTCAGATTTATAAGAGTTACCTTTACATTATATAACCTGTGACCTCAAAGAGACTGGCTCAAATAATACACCATGGCCTAGAGAACTACAACATTCAAATAGTATTTCACTAATAAGGACAATGGCTTTCAAAAGAGTACTATACTCTCCTTTTTTCTGTCCCGTCCCACTGTTCAACCAAATCCAGGCACGGATCAAAGATTCTGGAAAATACCATCCCCTATAAGTTTGAACCAATTGAGAACTGAAATGTAGCCAAGACTCAAAATAAATATTCAGAGATCTTGAATATAGTGGAATAGGAATGTAGACTGATGAGTAATAATAGAGTATATTAAAGTGTTAATCAAAAGAGTTTAAAGGTAATCAATACTTAACAAGGAATTAATTGAAGGATTGAAAATAAGTCAATTTTCCCATCCATTCTTTTAATAAATAACAAAGATTTCTTTAGTCTTTACCATATAATACTACCATTTTTATATTAATTACAAATTAGACTATATTTGATAAAATACTTAATCTGTAATACTAAGTCATATTTATTACTAAAATACATATTACAACCATTTAAATAATTCTGTGGTGTACTAAACTGGATAAATTATTTAAATGATATGCATTTTGCATATATACAATCCTCTTCTTTCTTCTAAAAGATTTGTATACACAAAATATTTTTCAAATAATATAAGACCTCGTCATGTGTATTATTTTAAAAAATAAATCTTAACAAGATGATATGAATGGTTCTAAAACCAAAATATATGTTATATATTACTTTCAACAACATAGCAATAGCTACAAATACTTAAACTGGATAGAATGACCCACCACCACCACCTGCTGTTTGAAACCGAAAATTCAATTGAGTTCAATTTACAGGACTGGAAACTCAAAGCTTGGTCTAGTTACAAATTATCATGGGGATAAAGTACCATCATTATCATTATCTCTCAGATTTTAAGGTTTTTAAATAATGTATTTTTTGAGCATGTGTGCATATTTTTAAATATACCAGTATAACAAATAAGGGAAGAGACAAATTGAACAAAATAAGGAGAGCTAAGTCAGATAAATACTTTGAATTTGAGCTCTCTGTTGTACTCCAGAGGTAAGGAGAATTTGGATTTTTCTGCTAAGAAATCACATAAGCTTTTATTCTTACTGATTCCATAGACTATACATGTTTATTGTTCTGTATATTTATTACTGGTAACAGGAGCATTGTCAATGTAATGCAGAGGGAAAACAGGACTTTTTCTTTTCTTTTTTTTTTTTTTAAGAATTTGTTCATTTACTTACTTATTTATTCAAAAGAGAGAAAGAGAGAGAGAGAATGATTGGGGGGAGGTCAAAGGGAGAGGGAGAAGCAGGATCCCCACTGAGCAGGGAGCCCTCTTGACTTGGTGTTCAATCCCAGAACTCGGGTATCATGATCTAAGCCAAAGGCAGCCACTTAACCAACTGAACCACCAAGATGGCTCAAACTAATTTTTTCTTAAGACAAACTTGGATTTGAAATCTAGCCTTTCTACTTGTTAGCTTTGAGATCAGTCCATTTATGCAGCCTCCCTAAACCCCCTGCTGCAGATTTTAAAATATTGGGATATTAACACAGACCTAGGGCTTTACAAAACTTTGAAATAGTAAAATGTGAAGCACTAGAGACACATGTTAGGCACTAAATAAATGGCATCTCTGATTGTATTATTTTATCCACAATTGATGTGTATAAGAAAAATTTTAAAACCTAGGTTTCTATACTTTCAAATGGAAGTTTATTAGCACTTCTGTTTCTGCCATGTGTTGCTATGTGCTTAGGTTAAATTGACTTAATGCACTTCCTTTGTCATCTTTTGAGTTCCCTATATACCCTTGGTTATAAGGGTATCACTAAAATCCCAAATTTGGGAAGTTCAGATCAGCCCAGACCATGGACAAATGTGAGGGATCTCATGAAGACAGAGGAAGTTTTGTCTTTCAAATAAACATCA
This sequence comes from Mustela lutreola, assembly GCF_030435805.1. Classification (NCBI taxonomy): domain Eukaryota; kingdom Metazoa; phylum Chordata; class Mammalia; order Carnivora; family Mustelidae; genus Mustela; species Mustela lutreola. The sequence continues at coordinate 123,019,099 of NC_081297.1, forward strand.
AGTGTAGAACTTGAGTCAGACAGTCAACCTGACAGAAACATGAAATTTACTATAAACAAGCATCATGATTTCAGTCTACGATCCAGTTGGAGATTATCTTTTGACAAGGAGACTGTGAGAGGTGTACAAACAGGCCAAACACACGTTCGTGAATATATCTGGATTCATCTGATGATACAATATCACTTTGGATAGCACGAATCTCTCTCATGGACAAGCTTCCAAGAGATTTTAAAGAGTAGACTTTTATCCTGTTTTCTGCTGTAATCCCATAGAAAGTAGCAATTTCTTTAGATGTCATTATTATCTCTAGAAAAGTAACATTGTGAGTGTGGCCATCACTATGAGTGTTCTGTACCAATTCAATTAGATGAGAAGAATGAAATAGGTCTGTATCATGGAGATCTTTGGTACTACATAAAATTATGTAATGCATGGATGAAAAAATAAATATAGACACAGATGGATGGATAGATACATGGATAGACAAGTGGAGAGGCTTCAGAAAAGAAGTTTACCAAGGGAAAAATAAGGAAGGTTGCTCCTTCCAGTAGAATTCCAACTAATAAAGGTAAAAGGAATGATAGAAATAGGAAATCACTATTTGGAAATCACCCTAAGTAATAACAGTATCAGGTAAGAATTATCAATGGATTTGTGGGTGAAAGTATAGTGAAAAGCAGGATGATTAAATTATCTCAAAGCAGTTTGCAACACAATATTTATTAATTACAAAGGGAAAATGGTAAGTTTATGTTGGAGAAAATTGGCAGATAACATCTTTACCAAGTGGACACAGATGAATCACCCTCCCATTAATATAGCACATGAGGACACACTGTGAACGGCATACTACTCCTATGGTACTCTTGCTCAAAGTGCATAACTTGAATCTAATAATAAGGGAACATCAGACAAACCCAAACTGAGAAACATTTTTACAAGGTAACTGGCCTATATTCTTTTTTTTTTTTTTAAAGATTTTATTTATTTGACAGAGAGATACAGAGCACAGGCAGAGGGAGCTGCAGAGAGAGGGACAACCAGACTCCCCACTGAGCAGGGAGCCCAATGTGGAACTCAATTCCAGGACCCTGTGATCATGACCTGAGCTGAAGGCATACACTTAACCAACTGAGCCACCCAGACATCACACTGACTTTTATGCTTTTTTAAAAAAATATTTTATTTATTTATTTGACAGAGATCACAAATAGGCAGAGAGGCAGGCAGAGAGAGAGAAAGGGGACAAATCAGGCTCCCTGCAGAGCAGAGAGCTGGATGTGGGCTTGATCCCAGGACCCTGAGATCATGACTTGAGCCAAAGGCAGAGGCTTAACCCACTGAGCCACCCAGGCACCCCTGACTTGTATTCTTAAGAAAAAAAAAAAATCTAAATCATTAAAAGACAAAAAACTGAGGATCTGTTTCAGATTAAAGCAAGATAAGAGACATAACAACTGTATGAAACATGTGATCCTGGATTATGTAAGAACATTACTGGCACAAATCGCTGACTTCGAATATATGGCTTCTGGATTAGATACTGTTACTATTAATGTTAGTTTCTTTTATTCATTGTAATGTGGCTAAGTAACAGAAGATATATACTAATGTATTTAGATGTAAGGGGTATTATGTCTGCAAATTACTCTCAAATATTTTAGAAAAAGAATATATAAGTATATTTACATTTGTATTCATAGTTATACCCATGGAGAAAGGGGGAGAAAGAAGGAGAGAGAGACAGAATGGTTAAACAAAGATGTGTTAAAAATTGGGGAATCTGGGTTAAGATCTATCAGAATTCTTTGGACTAATTTTGCAAATTTTGGACATCTGAAATTATTTCAAAATTAAAAATTAAAAATGGTGAAAGAAAGATAAGGAGGACAGAAGAAAAGGAGGAGAAGGGCTGACCCTCTTAGAAGGTCTTACAGCAAAAACTTCTCATTTCCAATATTCTATAACCACAGTAATAGAAGTATCAGTTTATTGAATGAGGATAATTTGGATGGGAAAGAGGAATAAAGAACCCGGAGATGGAGTCTGGGATGAACTGCACCTCTAACAGAAAGCATTTCCTGCACTATAAGCTCTATGAGGGGAAGAAAATGGTAGGATTTTGCTCACTATTGTTCATCCAGTTCTGATGCAATGCCCAGCACCTAAGGTGTGCTCAATAAATGTATGTTAAAGGAATAATGTACAATTTCTACAATTCCTGATTTGTCCAACTTGTATTCTCCTGTTTTGCAATTATCCTCACATCTTCCTAAATTCTAGTTCACTAAAGATCCCATAAGTATATAATTATTCAACCTGAGCAACCTTTGCAAGAAAGGAAAACTAAATTACGCAAGACCGAGAAAGATGAAATCTGACATGACTCAGTAATGAAACATGGGCACCTCTTTGCTGGCTGTGATAAGAGGAAGTTTTGTGGTTAACACATTCTTTTCCCCCTGGTGAGCAACTGTTAACTTCCTTGAACATTAATTTAATATCAATAGCCTTAAACAGCAGTGGAAGAGTTGTGGTTAAAAACAAGAAGGCTGGTGGAGTGTGGTGTTCCAGTTCAAATCAAAATCCAAGGTTTCAGCAACATCTAATTTTTTGGAATGTGAGTGGTGAAATTTGAAATTATGACCATAACTGGAAGTGCCAGAGAATGCTAGAGAAGTTGTAATTACACGGGACACGTAAGCCCGCCTGGGGAACAACATGTGGCAAGAAGTGTCTTTAATCTGCCTCACACACTGAATCTCCCTTCTTGGTGACATCCACATTTTCCTTTATATTAGATGGTAACTAAGTGGGCCAAGTCTGAGCATGCCTGGGAGCCTTCACCCTAAGACACGTCCATCAATAAGAGTTTTCAGGATGACTTCAAAGGAATATCACATTTCCATACTCTACCCATAGATGAGAAATGCAATGGAGAGACCTTCTGCCAAAGCCAACCAACTCGCACACCCAGTGACACCTCTGCAGTGACTTGGAGCACAAGACTAAGGAATAGGGATGACGGTTGTGGTGGAGTTTGATGTTTTGAAGTTTTATTTTATTTAATAGAATTACTGAGACACAACTGACATAAAATAATGGCACATATTTATTGGGTAGAATTTGGTGTTTTAACATTTATACACACCATGTTTTAATATATAGACATCCATGACACCATCACAATGGAGAGAGTGAACAAGCCTATCACCTCCAAATATTTCCTCCTGCCCCTTTGTAACCCTTCTCTCTTGCCCCTCTTCATCTTCCTTCCATATAAGGCAAGGACTTACCTGCTTTCTAACACTACATACTCATTTTCATTTCAAAAGATAGAACCATATTGTGTCCTATTTTATATAAGCCATAGTTTAATTTAGCATAGTTATTCTGCTGACATTTACACCCTCTATGTTGTAGTATAAATTCCTTTTCACTCTAGACTGTTACTCTATTTTATAATACACAGCAGTTTATTTATCCATTTGTATGCCAATGAACATTTGGATTGTTTATAGCTATTAAAAATAGGGCTGATATTAACATTCATGTAAAAGTTGTTCTGAAGACTTAAGCTTTCATTTCTCTTAAGTAAGTAGGAGTAGAAGAGCTGAGTTTATGTTTAAGTACTAAAGAAACTGCCAAATTATTTTCCAAAGTGGTTGTATCATCTTGCATTCCTAACAGGAGTGTATGACAGTTCTAATTTCCCAAGAACTTGGCCAACACTTAGTAGGTTTGTTGTTGTTGTTGTTGTTGTTATTTGCCCCAAGAGTAGGTCTGTTGTGTTTTGATTTTGTCCTTTTTTTTTTTTTTTGCCATTCGAATAGGGATATATTCTTAGCTCATTGTGGTATCTCATTAATGTTTATTTCTAAAATAACTAGTGATAGTGAACATTTTTTAACATGTTTAGACGCCATCAATATATGTTGTAATGATTTATTCAAATATTTTCCCCAGTTTTCATTGCATTGTTTTTCTTCACTAATGTTTTCAGCATTCTTTACAGTAGTCTCCCCCTTATCCACAGGGAATATGTTCCAAAAACTCTGTGGATGACTGAAACTGTGGATACTACTGAACCCTACATATACTGTGCTTTTTCCTATACAGAAGTATCTATGATAAATTTACAAATTAGACACAGTAAGAGATTAACAACAATAGCCACTAATACAATAGGACAATTTTAGCAATATGCTGTCATAAAAGTTACGTGAATGTGGTCTCTTTCTGCTCTCAAAATCTCTTATTGTACTGTACTCACGCTTTCTGAGAGGATGGGAGAGGATAAAACACCTAGGTGAGGAGATGAAGTGAGGGGAATGATGTAGGCACAGCGACTTGGGGTTAGGCTATTACTGACCTTCTGACAATAGGTCAGAAGAGGGATCATCACTTTCTGGATCACAGTTGATCATGGTTAACAGAAACTGTATAAAGTAAAACTGTGGATAAGGGAGGACTGCTGTATATATTCTGAATACATATCCTTTGAAGCGTACGTATCATATGCATGTATATGCCTTGTAAATATTCTCTCCCTGACTGTGACTTGCCTTTTCATTCCCTCAACAACATCTTTTTTTTTTTTAAAGATTTTATTTATTTATTTGACAGAGAGAGATCACAAGTAGGCAGAGAGGCAGGCAGAGAGAGAGGAGGAAGCAGGCTCCCTGCTGAGTAGAGAGCCCGACGCGGGACTCCATCCCAGGACCCTGAGATCATGACCTGAACCGAAGGCAGCGCAGCGGCTTAACCCACTGAGCCACCCAGGCGCCCCCCTCAACAACATCTTATGAAGAGTAATTTTTTTTAATTTTTATTTTTTTAAAGACTTTATTTATTTATTTGACAGACAGAGATCACAAATAGGCAGAGAGGCAGGCAGAGAGAGAGGAGGAAGCAGGCTCTCCACTGAGCAGAGATCCCAATGAGGGGCTTGATTCCAGGACTCTGAGATCATGACCCGAGCCGAAGGCAGAGGCTTTAACCCACTGAGCCACCCAGGCGCCCCAAGAGTAACTTTTTAAAAAAGATTCATTTATTTATTTGAGAGGAAAGAAAGAGAACAGGAAGAAGTGCAGAGGGTGAGGGAAAGACAGACTCTCAAGCAGACTCCCCAGTGAGCACAGAACCCAACATGGGGCTCAATCTCACAACCCTGAGCTGAAATCAAGAGTCCAGACCCTTAGCTGACTCAGCCACCCAGGCTCCCTGAAAAGTAGATGTTTTTGATTTTACTGAAAGTTGATTGATCTATCTGTTCTTTTATGGACAATGTTTCTCTTTTGTTTTAATTTTTTGTGTTGTTATGGCATTGGGATAAGTATGAATTAAGAGGGCTTATTGAAAGGTGCTGAAAAGCGCATCTAAAATTTTGTGAAAACTTTCTACCACAAGTTGTACTTTAGAACCTAAACACCTTCTGTTGATGTGAATACACAGCAGGAGGTCAATAAAACTTCTAAGATTGACACCTTAGATTCCTCACTATTGGTCTTCATTACTCTATGTGGCTGAATCCAGGGAAGCCATTAGCTATGGAGGAGTTCCCTGTCCATGGCAACTTCCCTTACAACCGAACATGTGAGGAAGATCAGAATACCAGTTCAAGGTTAGTCTGTCAAAACCTGCATCAGACAGAAGGGCCCTTGGGTAGCATAGTGCTGTGAGTTGCCTACTGGACAGGAAACACATTAGGCCCCTACACAACAATATGTTCTGAAATGAAGTGGAAATTGTAAAAGCATATCAACACATCAGAATCACCTAGTGAAATACACTATTGAAATAGAAAAGTTCATCAGAATCCTCTAAATCAGTAATCTTTTGGATTACACAGTAAGAAAGAACTCTACAATTAGCAGTAAGCTATTGTCTTTTCAAGACAAAGAAATCTTCAAAAAAATGCATGGGGACTTTTTAAGGCCTGGCTCAAATATCCGTCAAAACCATCTTATTCTATTTGTTCTAATGATATACTTAGCAGGTATCATTATACCAGCTGAAATGCACTTAATTCACTGGATGATAAATGTAAGAGTTTAAATTATTTGTCCAGTGAGCAGGTATAAATTGAGCCCCATTAGAGTTCCAGGAACGATTGTAGGCATTGAGAATACAGCAGAGAACAAAACATATATTAAGTGGTGATCAATGCTAGGAAGAAAAATTAAGCAAGGAAGGAAATCAGAGGTTGATAGGGATGTGCTTTTTAAGTAAGAGGATAGAAAATTTATCTTTAATAACATTTGAACAGATATCTAAAGAAAATGATGAAGTGAGCCATTCTTTTTTTTTTTTTTTTTAAGATTTTACTTACTTATTTGACAGACAGAGAGGCAGGCAAAGAGAGAGGAGGAAGCAGGCTCCCTGCTGAGCGTGACCTGAGCTGAAGGCAGAGGCTTTAACGCGCTGAGCCACCCAGGCGCCCCGTGAGCCATGTTTTTTTAAAGATTTTATTTATGTATTTGAGAGAGGCAGAGAGAGCCAGCGGAGTGGGGGAAGGGGCAGAGGCAGACAGAGAAGCAGACTCCCTGCTGAGCAGGGAGCCCCATGTGGGGCTCAGATCCTAGGACCCTGGGATCCTGACCTGAGCTGAAGGCAGAGGCTAAACCAGCTGAGACACCTGAGCGCCCCCAAGAGCCATGTTATTATCTGGGAAAAGAAAGTCCAGGTACAGAGAACAGCAAATGCCTAAAATCCAAAGCAGTGGCATGTTTGGGCATGTTCAAGAAACAGTAATAAGCTAGAGGGGAGAGTGCAAAGAATTAGACTAACTCAATGGAGATCTCTTGTCCTCCTACCTTCTATCAAATGTACCTCACTTCTTCTTAAATTCAATAACCTCTTTGCAACATAAATTCTTTTTAAAATTCTGATTTTTTTTTTAAGTACCTGTCCTCAGTGACTTTTCACATATACTTTGTGGATTTCAACGTGTCTCTAATCTTTGGGCAATCACAGGTACAGCTCTGAGCTGTTCAGAATCAATCCACAAAATTTCAAGGGGGCTTATATTTCAATTTCTCATCATCCACTCAAAAATATAAGAAGGATAAAAGGAAAGACCTGAATCTGAACACAAGAAAGATAGATAAAGGCTGTATGTTTGTGAAGTATTCCTGGGAGTCAGTTTAGAATCCTTAACAATGCTTATCATTATAAGAACAACTTGAAATATAAAACTTGTCTATAATCATTTCTCTTAATTTACTGTAACACCTAAGTGGTAAAAAAAAAAAAAAAAAGAAAAGAAAAGAAAAGAAAAGAAAACATTGTCGGGAATTTCTGCCTTACAAAGTTGTCCTCCGAAATACGCTTTTAGCTTTTTTTCTATTTTTTTCTATTTACAAGAGTTCTTGCAATCTTTTGTTTCTGGTGTTTTTCAGTGAAAAGAGGAAACAAAACATGTAAATTATTTATATTAGCCAAACAAGGGAGACGTTTGTTTATGCAAAGCCATCTCCATCCACAAAGGTTTATAAACACTGTTTTGGTAATACCAGGTTTTTACCAAAATGCTGAACTAAATTTCCTTTGCTCTGTCTTTGTGACACATCAAATAGTTTACTGATTATGTGTGGGCCTTAACCAAAGTCAATTGTACGCTTCCGGTTGTAAAAGCATGCTTGCAGTTTAATTAAGACCAGTTCCATAATTAGTTGCGGGACCATTCATATTTTTTGCGACAAGGTATGTGATACTTCTTGCTCCCTGGTCATGAGTTTAAGGAGAAGAGGAGAAGATAAAAAACAGGTTAGGTGTAGCAAGGCAAATCTCCAGTCAGAGATAAAGTAAACAAAATAAAGGAGTGGATAGGATTCATTCTACGGCAGCTAGGTTTCCTTTATGAAGAACACCTTGTTCAAAGGAGCCTTCCATTTAAGACCCTTGTAATAACAAATGGCTGATTCAGAGTCCCTTTTGGTGGCATACTCATGAGGGATTCCTGACCTAGCGAGTAAAGGAGTTATGTCTTCTCTAGAAACGGATGAATTCTTTACACAACCTTTATAAATTTACTGTATGAACATTATTTAGACACAGTGCATATGGGGAGGTAAATAGTGCACACAAAATCTTAGGAGACCCCAGTCTACTGTTTTATAAAACCTTCATAGAATATTTATAGAACGGAATGGTTCTAAATACTCACATTAGTGATACCGCAAATACGTGGTCTTGGTCTTCGTGTCACCTTGACATTTACCATCCTACACTGGAAAAAGTGAATGTTCACATTAGTTTCACTTTCAAATTATAGTTCGGGATACTCAGTCATGCGGCTTAAGGTACAAAATTAAAAAAAATAAAGATATTTTCATGATCTTTAAATAAATATAATTCAGTTAGAATTCAGCTTTCTGAAGATAAGAAAGAAATCATATCTAGAATTGTGTTGTCTTCTCACCCACCAAGTTGCAAGGATATATATTACTTTATGAAAAATGGTTATTTTGGAGTCTGCATGCCCAAGCATTTTCTCTGCTTTTTTATTACAGAAAATTCAAGGCCTTCAGGGGAATTCATGGATCAAGAAAAATAATACATTCTTTCCATATTATAGAATATTTCTATCACTAAATATAACTCAATGCCAATTTCTGCAGTATCCATCTATATTACAAAAAGCCCAATAAATACAGGAGTTGGAAACATTTGTAGATTCTTGAAAGATTTCTGATGTTTAGTTGGCAAAAGTCACAAAAGGTTGAATTTTCCTCAAAAATACTGATATTCCACAGAATTAGAGTGAACTTTACTGTGCCTTGTGAGGATGAGTATAAACAGACAATATTTTCCTTTTTAAAAAATCTTCCTTCTGTTTTAACAGTGACTTAAACAGAGTATTTATGTTGCCTATCTAAGTTTTTATCATAGCATTGAGGGATACAACATTGTAGCAAGTTTTCTGTTATGCTTTTGTTGTTGAGATAGTTGTTTTCTCTATGACCCTGAGAGCAAGACCTGAGCTGAAATCAAGAGTTGGTGCTTAACCAACTGAGCTACCCAGACACATTTTTTTCTCCTTATTGCTCCATTAGGTTTATATTAAAAATATATTTCCCTTCTCTTTTTCATCTGTGTGGTTATTTCTCTGTGTGTGTATGTTCAGGGGTGGGGTTATCCCATTTCTGGGCATTTCTCAAAAGTATACCAATGTCCCATGCCTTATTAGGTTCTTACCAATATTCAGATTGTCACATCACTGAGTTATAGACAGTCTTGAGGGCTAAATTCTGTTCAAAGCCTCAGCCATGCTTTGCTATTAACTGATAAACATGTTTTTAAAAAACCCTCAATTCAGTAATAAATCACTGAATCATCAATGGCCTAGAAGACTTTGGGGAAGAGGAATAACCCTAGAAGTAAGTCATGATGGATCCTAGTGGGTTTTTGGAGGGCTGTTTGCCCTTCCCCTCCTCCCAAGTCCCATGGAATCCTGAAAGAACATTATGCATTTCCCAGAAGTGGAAACATCACCCATGAGGTATAAACTGCAAGATCCCCCCGGTAAACAGTGTAACGATTCTGCCTTGCAGGGTTCCACAAAAGAATCTGAGAGTGCACTGAAGGTGCTTCTCTTTTGTACTTCCTTAGAGAACATACACACATTTACACACACACATTTTTCAGGCATAGGAAATATTTGCTTTCTATAAAGGAAGTGCTTGCAGCTATAAATCACGCTCAGTGCTGACAAAAGACCAACAAAGAAACCAGTACAAAAATGTGAAACAGAAATGTTAAAAAAGAAAAAAAAGTCACTCTGAAAATGTTTCATTACTATGAATATATTCCTAGTCACTCAGTTAAAAAAAAAAAAAGAATATGTATCTAAAAAAAAGATATGTATCTAAGAAAGATCTAATATAAACTAAAAAAATCTAACATAAATTGAAACTCCTAGATATAAAACTATTTAAAAATTAGAGAAAAAGCATACTTCACCTTCTAATCAATGGCAAATGGTGAATATATCTGAGATATACTTTATAAGAAATAAATATCAGTTGAAATTTTTTTTTTTTTGAAAAATGATGTCTGGAAAATATGGCATATGAAATACTTTACCTTCCTTCTTGATTCTGCGGGGTTTGGATCACAGTTTGTGAACAGAAGTTGGCTGGGCAAGGAGCAGCTGAGATCACCGGCAACCCTTAGGTGCACGAAATCTCTTAGATTAGAATTATTCCCCATATCCCTATTTCTGAAACAGTCAATTTTTCAGATTGGAGCAAATGGAAGATGCAAATTTCTTGATAACCTACTATAAGCATTTCATATAAAATGTACACACCAGCCTCTAAACTAGGATTCACCATTGTCTGTTCTAAGAGTAAGGAGACAATGACTTAGAGAGATTAAATCATTCGTCCAAACTCTCCCAGCAAGCAAGTGGTGGGGCCACGGTCAATTCATCCTCAAGTCTATGTGATTCTGAAGTCGGCAATCTTTCTCTTAAATCCTACTGCTTTGCATTTCATGAAGACTGATATATTCAACACCATGGAAGAGTCATCTCAAAGATCAGATGCCTATGAGATGGGAAAGATTAACGACATTCCAAGGGGAGGGAGGGAAGGGAAAGTAGGTTCCTACAGGGCGCACTGTGAACAGTGAGCATTTCCATGATCTCTGAAACACCTGTGATGGACTCAGTTCAGGGCAGAGTAAGAAACTGGGGTAAGGACAGTCTGTTCAGACCAGTGTATGACTGAAGAGTTGGAGACATCTAAGGAAAATGAATGAATGAATGAATGAATGAGAACTCTACTATAACCTGCTTGATGCCTGAGTCAGACCTGGGTTTGTGTCTATTTGTCTGTCATGTGTCCTGTTTACTGGGCAGTTGGCAGCATGCCTTGTCTTCCCCACCGATCATACTCAGTAGCCTCTGCAACCTCTGGAAGACTGAAGTCAAAGCTTAAAGCTTCTTTTTCTTTGAAGACCTTGGGGACACAGCGGTCAGTAAAGCTGGCTAGCTGATAAACTTTGAGAAGGCCCCAAAGCACAAAAGGAAATAGTTTGTGAACGCAGGCATTGATGGCACAGCAAGAATTCTCCCATTTATGGAAATAAGGCTGCCCAGTGAGTAACCAGTGCTCACCAGTACTAGAATCTCCTCTTCTCCATCCCTCCATGAAAAAGTAGATAAAGGGCAGGAATCCTATGGTTCTAAGGTGTTCTGTTCCAGTACATTCCCTACCCTAGGAGGGCTGCTGAATCTGGTCTTATGAGACAGGGTAACTTTCTATGAGGGCAAGTGGAGGGACCCCAGATCAGACCCACTTGTTAGTATCCTTGACCCTACACGTATCCTATGTGATTTTTTGTTTTGTTTTATTTTGGGTCTATTAGTAACCCAAATCTATTCCAAGGTATCATTCTCTCCAAGACTCCAATTCAGACCAGCTTTCATGGTCCAGCTTAGTTCAGGTGAGATACAAATTATTAATATTCATTGTAAAGCACTTTATAACTATCAAGGTTCTATTCCATATCTAATTTTATTTTTCATAGTACTCTCCTTGAGAAATAAGATATTATTTCCCAGTTTTTCAAGACATGGCAACTGAGGGCCAAAGTTGCCATATCTCCTTTCACAACACATCACTAATACATTTGGGGCTAGACCTATGTCTCACGGCTACTAGACTGTCTCAGGCCCAATATTTTACAAACGACCTAATGAGAATATTGCAGAGTTTTTTTTTTTTCAAATGGTAATTTCCCCAGTATTGGGAGCTTTGGAATTTCCATTATGTGTCAGCACCTTTCAAAACAAATAGAAATGAGGATAAGATCTGACTGGCAGAAAAAAAAAAAATCACAGAAACTTGAAAAGATTTCTTTTCAATTTTAAAAACACAAGTAACCAGAACACCGTCTTAGAATATGTTCTAAAAAGGGAGTTTGAAGACAAAATTGATCTAATTAGGAAAGTGTGAAGAAAATATCCAAAAAAGCAAACCATATACCATGTAATAGTCTGGAGGCAAATAAAGAAAAGCTGCCTTGGTTTTTAGAAATGAGAAAATCATAATTACATAATAACTGGCACTAAAACATTCCCCATTTTAGCTCATCAACAGATTTTTCGTCTCCACTCGCTTGAGAAAGAGGTAAGTCAGGGAAGATGGACAAAGGTCTGGCACCTAGTCAAAGTTTAATCAATGCTTATTCAATAAATGAATGAATGGATGGACAGAAATATTGCCATAGACACGGCTGAGAAAGGACACGAGGAGATGCTTTCTTCAAACATAGGTCTTACTCTGTGCTATCCTACAGTTAATTCCTCAACTGTTTTTTTTTCCTTTTTATCTCTTTTTAACTTCTCCTTTTCTCCAGCTGATGGATTCATAGGTGTTACCTAGCCTTGCACAGACTGAAGGAGGTCCAGTGGAGTGAAGGATTAAGGCGTGGTGTCAGATCAGTCTTGAAAGATGCCAGCTGCAGAGAGTATGCAATATACCACCTGTGGTTCAATGTAGCCGCCATGATTCCCTGCCTTCTAGTAGCTTCATGTCTACTCACTCATCTAATTTTCAGAATTCTGGTAGGCAAGTATTCCTACTTCCTGTTTATTTATCAAAAAAGAGAGACAGAAGTTCCATGCAGAAAAGGCGGCAGAACTGAAATCGTAACCTTTATCTGTCTGAGTTCAGTACTCCCTGCTATCTTTACTAACTCTCAGAACACAGGAATGATCCAACATCTGCATTTTGCATATGAGAAATGAGAGGTAATTCGACCGATGCCTGAACATTACAGACTAGTGATGGATCTAGGTACCTTAAATCCTTTTTTGGTCCTCTTTACATTTATACCAAAGCTAGCCATTGATTTATTAGTTGAAGACCGATTTTAAAAAGCATACCATACCTACAGATTTAGCATTCCTAAAAAACTGCTGCATAAATAAAAGGCAAATGAGTTGTCCCTGTAGAGCCTTTGCCTCCCGTACCACATCATCAGGATTAACTGCTGCTGCTCGCATACAAAATCCTGATGGCACTCAGCCCTGGAGAATTTGGCTGGAGGCCATAGGTTCTTGGCCTCCCTTGTCTAGGTAGCTGGCTACCTTGGGGCCTGGGCCATCAGTTTCACAAAGGTTGCAATCATATGCATATAATACATTTTCTTTTTTGTGTTAGGTGGCATAAAATATAATTTGCAATTCTCCAATTCATCAAAAACACAAAACCAAACTGAATCAAATTTAATCTTCTTTTCCCACTTCTCAAGCAGTAGTATTCCAGTAAAAGGTATCTAGGATTGTGTTTTCAGTACTCTACTCAGCATCTAAATCCAGAATGTAAAATTCAATAGTTTTTAAAAAGATTTCTTCAAATCATGTGATCCTAGCTTGTGTTAGTTTTCACATATTTCCTAGTATAAATTTGATCTCAGGAGGATAGATATTTTGATTTACTTAGAGGGAAAAAAAAAAGGATTCCTAATTAGTTATTTAAATAAGCTTGACAAATTGCTGTCAAAGTCATCTTAAAACAAACAAAAGTGATTTTGGAATACTTAGAGTCTTGCAATTTAAAAGGAAAAGGAAAAATAGAAACTGGCACACACTTAAAAACACTAATTATAGATGGGTTGCTGAATATTGCCCCCAAAAGCAATAGAACATTCTTTCCTTTGAAATAATAAAATAATGGCATTAACAGCCCATAATCACAGTGAAAAACTGGAATAACAAGAGAGGAGGAAAAATTCCAAGGTGAATGCCAAACGCCAAGGTAAAATGCAAAGAATGATAATGGCTCCTTGCTTTTCAAAGATGAGTTTTCCAGCTCTTCCGGGAGTAAGTGTAAGAGGAGTCACACTGGTGGAAAGCCATACTTTGCCACACCTAATGCTTCCTGAGAACAAGTGCAAGAATCTTATCTGGTAGTTATTCTGGAATATTTGCCCTCAAACCTCATGGCTTACCAGATCAGAGTATGGATATTGCTGTTAGTGGCTAAACTGCAAGTGTCCTCTGGTCCTAGAAAACTGCCCTGAAATCTTAGACCCTTGGAACTCAAATATATGGCCCCCATGGGAAATCAAATACAGGCCAGTCCTTGTCAGGAAGAAGAGGTAGAAGTCCCTGGCTGGCCTTGCAGAGATCATGAAATAATTCCTTTCACGTCTGCCTTCTTGCATGCTGTAAATTTTTTTTTTAAAGATATTTTTAAATTTATTGACACAGAGAGAGAGAGAGAGGTCACAAGTAGGCAGAGAGGCAGGCAGAGAGGGAGGAGGAAGCAGGCTCCCCGCAGAGCAGAGAGCCCGATGCGGGGCTTGATCCCAGAACCCTGGGATCATGACCTGAGCCAAAGGCAGAGGCTTTAAGCCACTGAGCCAGTGCCCCTGTAAATTTTTAACTTGTATCTTGAAAGGGTAGCTACTAAATGTAAATGCTCCTGGACCCACCCTGAGCTGGTAGGCTTAATCTCAACATCCTATCTATGATGATTCTGTTAGTAAGGAGAGCTGTCTGGAGGATGGGTTGAAAAGATGTGGAGAACAAGTGGAGGCTTAGTGTGGAACAGCACGGTGATCACTCATGCCTGCTGATGGCAGGGGCAAGGGAGAGAGGGATGGAGAGACCTCGGTGGAGGGAGGAAAGGCACTTAGAGTGATCAATTTCCAGCTCTATTTTAAGTCGTTATTAGTGAATAAGTAACAAAATGTCAAGTGAGAAGTTATGAAGTCTAGTTTTATCTATTATCATGCCCAAAGAAATATATCTTTATATTTATGATGCGCATGAAAGCAGAAAATATTCATCTAATAGAAAACACTATAATAGTCACACATCTTATGGGAATGTATTCTAGTTTGACAGAAATAAAGCTAAACACCCATTAGGAGAGCCCATGTTAAAGACATTCATCATGGGGCATCAGTGGCACTTACTTTTGTATTGTAATTAAATGAATAATGAGCCAGAGACTTAAGTTCTAGTCCAGCCGTGTGAATTTTTGTTTGTTTTGAGAGAGAGAAGGTGAGAGAGGGGGTCAGAGAGGGGCAGAGGCAGAGGGAAAGGGAGAATCCCAAGGAGGCTCCATACTCAGTGCCGAGCTCCACCCTGTGCTCCATCTCCCACCTTCTGATCATGGCTGAACCCAAGAGTCCGATGCTTAACCAGCTGAGCCACTCAGGAGCCCCAGTCACATGAATTTGAACGAGTTGCTTCTATTTTCCTTCATCTGTCCCCCTACCATTGGCTAAACGCTTTGGTCTGCCTCGAGCTGTCATGGGCAGTACTTTGACCAGACGTGGTGCCGCAGTGCATTCGGCGTCCCCAGACCAGGCTGCGGATCCTGTTGGTTTGCCTTTCAGGGCGGGGCTGCTAAGCAGTTGCTACCTATTCTTGGTCTTAATAATGAATAACAGCCAGCCACAAATGTTTGTATTAGCAACTTGTTGTGACACAAGCAAGTTTTAATTGGAGTAGGTGTCATAAGGCAGAGGGATATGGGTCCTTCTCATAACTAGAGGGGAGTTGTGGAGGGTTGGGGGCAGCTGGGCTCAGCACTCACCTTCCCGCCTTGCTTCTAGAGGGTACTGTGGGAGGTGGACCCCATTCCTGGCACTCGCAGTCCACTGGCGGTGAGAGAATTCAGTCACCAGGCTTCACTTAAAGTGAACGCCTTTTGTTATTAACAGGAATAAAGAAAGAAGACACTTGGGGTGATCAATGGCAGTCTCTTCACAGTAGACTTCAAGTCTAAAAGCAAAATTACAATTGCCAATTTACAATCTTTCAGGATACCTTGTCTTCTAAACACGGGCTCTGGGCTCTGTCCAACCTCTGTCTGTCAGTTGTGTTCTTTACTGACTAGTGAGGTATTTTTAAGAATTAGCCTTTTTGGTAAAGGCTTAACTCTTGATGACATTTCTGCTACTGGTTCGAATATACAAAGTGCCACCCTTTGTTGGGGGAAGGCTGTCTGACTGGGTTTTTCCTCCATTTTTTTTTTTTTAGCTTGGGATAAAAAAATGTGTTGTGCTTCCAGTCCTTTACCGTTTCCTGGGATGGGGCTCTCAGTGAATTTTAGATTACAAGCCAGGGCAAAACGGCCCTTGTCTTCTTCTTTCTTTGTTTCCAGAAATGTTTTCTCTAGTTTAGGAATATAGGAACATATATATCTCAGTGAAAGAAAGTGTTTAAACTGAGGCCAGACTTAAAAGTAATCTATGCAACTTGGTAGAAGGGATATAAACATTTAACAATGACTGTTTTTAACACAGATTCAAATCAAGATGAGGATGAGGGAATCTTAGGACATCACCCTGATGACTTGTCTCTGCCTTTTCTCTAGCTTCTGGATAGGGTAGAGAAGTCTTGCCAATGAGATTAGTTGTAATTGTGAAATTACAAGCACAGTAGCAATGGTTGCAACTGAAGGAATAAAATTTCCTGTGTTTAGGGTCACTAAGAGAGCCAGAGTAAGATCACACAACCATGAGGGATTTGGTAGAGACAATGGGCTCCGATTTGTCAGACAAATCAGCAATCTCTCTTTTCCCTACTCTGGAGCAGCAGAAGTCAATTTCAAGAATGGAGGCAAAGAATAAGTGATCCAAAGGTGTCTGCCTGCACTTCTTATTCTGCTCGCTATTTGTTAGCAAGTCCCTCCCCTCATTCATCAGTGTGCTTCTTATCTTTCCATTATTGTAGATACAGGAGTCAGTGACCTTAGCAAAGTTCATTGGCTTCTCTGCCCTTCCCTTTCACTGTCTGCAAAAGGGAATAATAACCTTTAGTACATAGTGTTGTCCTAAGAATTTAACTAGTTAAGTATTAGGGTTCTGAGTACAGTCCCTGGCAGTTAGCGGTCAATAAATAATAGTAGCCATTACATTATTCCCTCTATTTCCCGAGACCTAGACCTGAGCCTGGCAAATAGAAAGTGCTCAGTACGTGTGTATTAAGTATATGAGTCTGACGTGAACTCTCACAGAAGACTGACTACCTCTCCCCTACCCCCATCACTCCAGTGTGCTTCTAGGAGATGCTTAGTACAGGTACTCAAGCTGCAGGTACTTACCGGGAATTCAACAATGAACAAACCGGCTGTCTGCAGTAATGGCATGTAGAGTCTGATGAGGATCCAGTCTTTAATTTTGCATTTTTACAGTTGGTAAGGTTGCCCTGGCATGGACAGTAGACTTCGGTTTTAGGCATTTAAATGAGCTCCTTTCTTCATCTGCGTTTTTAGCACTGGTCTCAAGTTGACTGTTCCTCTTGCTTGCACTTATGGATGGCTGGCATCCTAAGACACTTTCTCCATAACGGAAACTCAGGAAGTCACACTGGGAAAGGGACATGGTGAATTTTCAACTATAACAGAAGATCTGTCATTCAAAAATTTCTGACTGTGGGGACTTGCCTTGGACGCAGCTTTCTTCAGAGATGCTGGGGTTGCAGCCGGGGGCACTGAGTTAAGCTGCATCGCCATCTAGTGGTCCGATGATGTGCGCCCAGAAGAAACTTTTTGAATGAGTAAGTGAGTAGGATTCCGTAAGGTAGAGTTGACAGGAGGAGAGTCACCTTGTCTACTTCCCTTATCTGTACAAAAGAAAAATGAATCCAGAAAAAAGGGAAAGAAATGACCCAAACTTTATGTTACAAAGAGGTAACTGCAGTACTAGTCCCATTTAGTTGCTATATTCTTCAACAGTGTGCACTGTGGAGTACGTGACTTTGGCTGAACACTTGAGGTTTTCTTCCCATGTAATTACATAACCCGCTGTCAACCTGAGTGATTTTACTTTTAAAATGGGGATTATATGAGGGGTGGGCTTGGGTGGCTCAGTCAGCAAAGCATCCAACTCTTGATTTCGGCTCTGGTCATGATCCCAGAGTCCTGGGATAGAGGCCCACACTGGGCTCCCCGCTTAGTGGACAGTCAGTGTCTCCTTCTCCCTCTAGTCTCCCCCTGCTCACTCTTTAGCTCTCTCTAAGATAAGTAAATAAGTCTTTAAAAAATTTAAAAAAAAATCAAATGAGGATAATATGGCTTTTGTGGTATTTGAATAATAGAGTATGTGTAAGAGCTTTATAAACAATAAATTATTAAAAAGAAATCTAAGGTATACACTTCTTTTTCAAATTTTTGGCAAGGAGACATTTACGTCTCCTTTAAAGCTGCAATAACAGTTGAAAACAATTCATTTATTCCTTGTCTACTTCCAGGAGAATGAAGGAGAAGCTGACATGTTATTATCACAGAAAGGGAGGATACAAAAATTAAGAAAATACAAACACTTTACCCTTGAAGAAATCAGTCTAATAATGAAGACAGACATTATAGATACAATGTGCTGTGATGATAGACATTCATATAGAGACTGGTACTAACTTTACAGTTTGCACACAAAAAAGACTTCACATTTGTCAAGTTGTGGGGGAGAGAGATTGCTGAGACAGAAAAAGTTTCATATAAGAAGAAAGAAACTTGATATGCGGTCAGAGAATTACTAGTGGTACGCCAGAGAAATGGAGGGGAATAACTGAAGATGAAAATTCTAGGTGTGGAGGGATAAACACTGAAAAAGAAAACTAACAAAAAGAACAAAATTATCTTGTAATCATGAAAATATTCAGTTCTGGTACATAGATTTTCAGGACCCATAGCTGTCGTTCCAAACACAGGACGAATTACTCTGGTTTGGAGCTAAAATCGCATAACTTATAATAAAATTTGATAATTTGTTTGCTTTTATAAAAACTAAGATCATTTTGAATTGTGGAACAGCATATAAGCCAAAGAGTCCGTGGGAAATAATGAGTGTTGAATGGCTTCATGAAAACTCTTCTAGATTAGTCTTTACATTGATTTCTATATTACGTGTTTGTCTTTCAGTTTTGTTTTTTGTTTTGTTTTGTTTTGTTTTAAGTAGCCTCCATGTCCAGCATGTAGCCCAGTGGGAGGCCCAAACTCCAAATCCTAGATCAAGACCTGAGCTTAACTGACCTGGCCCCGCAGACACCCCTCAGTCTTTCAGTTCTGTGTGTTAACAACTTTTGAAACTTTTTTTTTTTCCCTATGTCTTTCATCACATCAAGTATTTGGAAAAAAATCTTAATGGCCTAGAAGTCACACTTTTCTCTTCTCACATCCCTTCTAGTCTTCACCATCCTCTGACATTCAGAAAATTGCTTTTCAGAAAGATTGACTGAAAGTCATCTATCCACATATCATTCATTCCAAATGGTTCCCTTCTGGGCTATCTCGGGATAGGAAGTGTTCATTAGTCCTTCAAAACATGGCAGTAAGGATAACTCTGTCCAAAAGATGTTTCCACATACCATGAAAGCCTAAAATTATATTCTTCCAGGATGTCTTCCTATGCTTCTGCATATCAAAGAGATAGAAAACCTTAAGATTTTTAGTCAAACAACAAGGCAACAAAATAAAAAAGAAAGAAATTTCATTAGACTCAGGGAATAGGAACTTCTCCATCTAGTAGAGCTCAGGCCTCTGTCATCATGATGGTTCATAAGGAAGATGACAACATGCAGCTCTATTGAGAACTTCTTACACTCAAGAATTTCACTGACATAGACCAGTACAATGGACTCTGGACCCAAGGGGCCTTGGGCAGTATCTTTGAGAGCTTATTAAGGCTAATCTGGAGAAGTAAGGATTGCCAATATGTATGGCCAAAGAGGACAACTCAAAAGCAAACTGTTTACATATATGCCTTGTGGGATTCTCTCAATCTTAAAAGGAGTCTTCTAATTACTTCTCTGACCCCTGTCAGTGTTCATTAATTAACAGAAAATATTGTTACAGAACATGAATTACTTGGTAGTGTTAGTCTATTCAATGACATGATTATTCCCGGCAGAACTCTGAAATGTCACAAGTAACAACACCTTCAGGTGCCAGCTGCCTCAGAATTGCGATTGTTCCTTGGCAATCACCCGTGCTGCAGTTGTGGGAAACACTGGGCCAACTGTGTCCCCACAAGGGGAAATCACTCCATCTGAAAAAAATCTCACTGATTACCAATGTGCTTGGACCTATAAATCAGAGGGAATGAAAAGCTTTCTTTGGATTTTGTGGCTCCTATAGGAGATTTCACTGACTTCTCAATTACCCAAGTAAAGTTGGGGCATTTGTTTCAAGGAAGGATAAAAAAAGACAAGTGCCACTGGACTTCATTTCTATATCTCTACTGTCCTCCCTGTATCCCCTGTACTAACCCTACTATCTTCTTCAGATGTTAACTTTCAGTCCAAAGGAGGACCATGGGCATGTCAATATCTTCCACTAGCATACTATTCTCTTCCTGGGTTGATATTTCTGGCCTAAAAATGTTCCATCACAGAAAGGTATGTGGGGCACCTTTTGAATTATACCAGAATGAATAATTCATATGCACATATACCAATGCTTAATTAGATTCCAAATGTCAATAATAGGCAGTTATAGTGGCAGCCTATGATTCTAGCATATAATACAGAAATTTGGGGGGGGGGGTCAGGAAACCTAGGATCCCTAAGGGCAGTATATATTTCTGAGAGTGAAAAGTGGCTGTACATAGTTCTGTAAGCTAAAGACTAAGGTGTCTCCCACCCATACCCATGTAGGTAAATATCACCTGCACTGCCTTAGCTCACATCCCACCGTTACCATGTATAAGAGGAGAAGGGTGTTAGTAGCCTGAAACAGAGACTAGAAATAATAGCTGTTTACCAAGAGAGAAATCTTGAATCTTCCTCACATAAAATAAATCCAGAGCTATAAAGTCCTCTGCTTAATTATCTCCATGAAGTCTTTCCCTATCTTTCTCTTTTACCATCTTGCGTATGTGACTTTTATCCTAAGGTCACCTCCTGGTCCAAAATACCCACTAGACCCCCAGGAATCTTTTATACATCTCCTAATCTGGAGAGAAGGAAAAATAGAAAGGAAAATCAGTCTTTATCCAGCCTGTCATCTGTTCATTGCCACATACCCTGGACTTACTTGTGGACACATCTCTAATCCTTCAAACCAGAGGGTTAGAAACTTCCAATGATGGAATAAGTCATTTGTTGAAAGTAACTTCTACTAGACATGAGGAACTCCCTTCTTGGCACCTGGCTCTCCCACAACCACACCAGAAATGATGCCGCTGGATTTTCTTCTCATTTTTACCATCTAGAAAGATCCTGGTTTGCACCTGATCTCTTCTTCTTGGTGAGTATTAGAGGAGTAAATCGGAGGCATCTTTTTCAATGTTCAGTTTGCTTTAAGAATATGCTATGGAAATTGAACTTTCTAGGTTCTGACAGTTTAGTGCAATGCAGACCACAACGGGCAATGCTGTGTCAGGTAAAGAGTCGGGTCCTGCAAGAAGACAGAGTATTGTCCAACACTGAGGGTTTCTGGATGAGAGGGAAAGAGCTCCGGGCAGGAATCTCACCCTTTATCTAAAATGTGGTGGGAGAATCAAGGCACAGGAGGAAAACAGATTTGACCAAGTTCAGAAACTTCACTGGAGTGGGTTTTCATGCATAAGAAGATTTAGAAGGAAGACCGGTCTCATCGAGAGAGTTGAACAAGGATACTAAGAGCTTTCTGGGGAGAATGCAGCAGTCTCTGACGCTAGTGCACCATGTACCAGATACACTGAGCCAAGTGGGGATGTGAGGGTGCCATGTGCCTGCAGGCCAGACCTCAAACCCCACTGTTGAACCTCTAGTTTGCAAGACTAGGCAGAGGTAACTAAGACCAAAGCAATGAGGGAAAGCAACTTTGGGAGAGGGTTCTCTCTGCCCCCAGAATAGGCCTGGGAAGATAGGTAGCTGTGTGCAAGAGAGTGATGTAGGTTCGTCCAGCACACTCTAGGAGGACCCGTGGAAAACATCCCTCATACCATCTTCATGTTGCTTTGAAAGGGAAAGTTACTGTCCTAGAGAATGAGACTGAAGGCCCTTTCTACTTTCTAGAAAAGCGGACCATCCAGAGAACTAGATATCGTTTTGTAAGGGAGCAGTTTTCTCCAGGAGACATGGAGGGACAATCTTTTGAGATGCCTCATGGCACTTTTCCGCCTCTTTATTAGTAGTTCACTTTCCTGTTCCTCTCTCCTCCTTGTGGACCTGTGCCCAGTGCACCTGGAGAGAAGTGTGACCTGGCAGAAAGTGGAGAGAAAAGGATGGTAACTTTCTAATATGAGAAAATCTCTGGCTTTTCTTCCTTCTAGCATGGGGGGAGTACTTGGTAGAAAAAATTTCTCCCAGATATTAGAAGAGAAGGAAAGACAGAGAGGGTAGGGATAAAAGAGGTGATGATACTGGGATTCTCTTTATGGGAGTGGGTATGAGGGGGTCACATGGATAAGAATGAAAAATGCCATGGAATAGAGCTACCCACAAAAGATACTGCTTGTATTCCCAGAGGTTGTAGGGGAATTGAATCAGCATACGGCTAACTGCCCAGCCTCAGCCCCAGTAAGGACCATGCACAGAAATTGCCCTGAGTTTATGTTAACTTTTCTTTTTCCTAGCACTGGGGGAGGACTTCCCTCTGCAGTAGTGAGATGCAGATAGAGAGTTTCTGTGCCATGACATTGGTGGAAATACATCATTGCATTATAGACAAGTCCTCAGAATGGCCTTCCCCGTTACCTATTACTTCTCCACTTCCCCAATCACATTTGATCCCACACCTCTTACCTCTTTTTCCTGACTGTGTGCGTTTCTCTTCTACCACAGGGTATTTGCACATGCCATCCCCACTGTCTGAAACACTGCTCTCACCTGTCTACTTGCCACTTTCACTCCTTCCTCTAAACACACATATGTTTAAGTTACAGTCATCTTTCAGACCTCAGAGGAAACAGAAACCCATTCTGAGATCTTAAGAAGTTAAGATGCTCATGTATATGTACACTTGAATTGTCATTCCTAAGGAAGTATACCCCAGACCTGCAATTAGGCACACATAATTGTTAGTGTGATTACCTGATTAATATCCCTCTACTGTACATGGCTCCAAACACACCGGGACAGGGATCATGTCTGTTTGCCAACCATTGTCTGTCAGCACTCAGTGTAATACATGGCATGTAGTAGGTGCTCAGTAAATACTCTGTGAAGGAATATATGCAGTCTTATCTAACACTGTCCCTGGCATGCATTTAATAGTGACATATACACATACACACATCCATAAATATATATATAAATACAAATATATATGTATATGTGTGTATATATATATATATATATATATACATATATGAACTAAACAAGTTTACATATTTTAAATAGGTAAAGTTAGGAGTGGATTGTTTAAGATGCTGTGTGGTAGACTGGAAGGAACACAAACTCTACAACAGATTAGGATTTAACTGCAGTTCTTCAACAAACTGGCTGTATGAGTTTAGGTAAATCAGCTTATTTTTCTAAGGCTCAGGCTCGTCACTTGAGAAAAAGGATAACAATGCTGGACTTGGTTATCAAATTCGAAAGAGATAATGTGCAAAAGCTGCCTCACCCAATGCTTTGTCCATAGTAAGTGCTCAACAAATGGTGGCTATTGACATGACTGAATTGGTGTATCGTATATGTTAAACCAGGACAGAGAACTCAACTTAGTTTGCCTCACAAAAATAGTGTCAGATGTATAAGATGATTCAATGAGTGGTTGTAGAACAAATAAGTGAAAACATCATTTGGGGAATGACTTGAAATCTCTATTGTGTGAACAACTTGTTTTTCAGGCGTAGGACAGAATAATGCCGAGTTCTGCCGCTAGGTGTCGATAAACTCACACTGCAAACACAAGGCCTGGCTTCTGGTTTCGCTGTAAAATTTTCTTGTAAGAGGAATGTTAAGGCACTACTACTATGGATAAGCAAAGTTATGTGCTCAGTTGGTAATTCAAAAGTTTCCAGATATACAGCAGCATCTGTCAAATAAATCAGATTTTCTTCTTCCCTCCCTCTCTCTCATTCCCCCTTCCTTCCTTCCTTCCTTCCTTCAATACCAAGGAACAAAGAACAAAGCCTTTACTTTGGTTCTCCTAATAATTTTATAAGACATGCACACACATAAACAAGAGAGTTCAGGCTGCTGGAGCTGCCCAAAGGCTTGGTAGGGAACAGGAATTTCCTGCTCTAGCACAACACCTTCCACCTGCACGGACCCCCAAAATTGTTTATAGGCTGTTCCACCTCTTTCCTCATTGTGGTTCAACTTCCTTGACTCTTTCCCCAGTTCATCCATGATTCAGAGTATTTCTTCTGCTTTATGAACTTAGCCCATCCACACCTTCTCCCAGGAATTCTACCCATCCTACCCCACTCCCTTTAACCCCCTGGACATCAGGGTAACAACTCATTTCTTCCTGGGGTATTTAGAAGCTGTCCACAAAAATGTTTTATTTTTGGCATCCCTCATTAGGTATGGATTCTTGGTTACATACTGCATGACTTTGCTAAGGCAGCCAGAACAAAGAACCCGGGACGGGTAGCTAAAACAACAGAGATTTATTATCTGACAGTTCTGGAGGCTCCAAGTTCAAGATCAAGGGGTCAGCGGGCTGGTTTCTCTTGAGACCTCCTCCCTGACTGGCAGACAGTCATCTCCTGTACCTTCACATCGTCTTTTCTTTGTGCATGTCTATGTCCAAATGTCCTCCTCTTGTTAAGAACACCAGTCCTATTGAATGAGGACCCACCCCAACAGCCTTATTTTAACTTCAGTTCCTCTTTAAATACCTTATCTCCATATACATTCCCATTCTAGGTACTGAGGGTTAGGACTTCAACGTATGGACTTCGGACTTCAGCCCACAGCTACACCATATAGAGTCCCCAGATCTTCTCAACACTGTTTATTGCAACTGTAATTATTTTCATGGCTAAGTCATTTTTTTAATGTCTAGCATATCCCTATTGTTTCCATAAGGGCAGGAGTCAGGTCTGTTTGATTGAAAATACAACATTAGTATCTGAAACTGCCTGGTGCCTAGTACCTAGCAGGTTATCCTCTCTACAGCGCTACTCAAATCGTCCTTTGTATTATGATTTTCCATGTAACTCCAGTATCTGGCTCACAGTGGCTGAGTAAATATTTAATTAAAGACATGTAATAACTAGCAACTGAAAAGAATGCTCCAGACACTTTTTTGAAACTGTTTTTTTTCTCGCAAACCAAGGACGTACTCTCTTCAGCATGCCCACTCACCTATGCGCCCCCCCCCCCCCAGGGCATATTTGCATTGGCAAGCAGAGGAAGGACCTTTCATCCAGTCAGGTGCACTTCGGAATAGCTAATTAGTCTCCGCTCACGTATAACACAGGGTGCCTTTGACAGCTTGCTAACTATACAAGCTGCGCTAGTTTGTGAACTCGGAGGTTGTCCATGGCCAAGCTCAGTGCTCCCCTGGGGCCCAGGCACTGGAGCCTGTGGCCCCGGCTGCACTGCTCCTTGGCCAGCTGTCCGCCTCTCTGTAAGGCAGGACTATATGGGGCAAGAGTAAAGGATGCATGACCATCTGTGACCCACAATCCCTATCTTTCTGGACCTGCCTCCAGTACTCTGGACCCTGAATTTCCCCAACAAAATAGCCCTGAGATTGCTTCTAGGACGTGTGTAGATCCTTTCCCCAGATTCATCCTACTGAGAGCACTCCGGATCCAAGAGATGGCAGGGGAATCCTCATAGCTGGGACGGAGCCAGATGTGGAAAGAAAAGGGGAGCAGGGCATGGGCCAGGGGCCCCCGACTGATGTCTCAGCTCTGTCCCCCAGATATATGGGCAGGGGACGCCTGGGTGGCTCAATTGGTTAAGCGGCTGCCTTCAGCTCAGGTCATGATCCCGGGATCCTGGGATTTAGTCCCACATCAGGCTCCTTGCTTGGCAGGGAGCCTGCTTCTCTCTCTCCCTCTGCCTGCTTGTGCCCTGTCTCTGTCTCTGTCAAATAAATAAATAAAATCTTTAAAAAATATATATATGGGCAGGCCTGGATATCTCTGTGTATTTTATACCATGTCTCATCTAAGAAATTATACGACAATCTGTAGAAAAGTTTCCCAAGACTTGGCCTTGGGAAATCTTCTATGTGTGTTGCCTAGAACCCGTCAGGCCTAACCTTAAATGCCAAATCTACTACCACTATCTGGGTGCCTTTAGATAAACTGCTTAGACTTCCTGACCTTCATTTTCCCCAAATGAGGGGAAAAAAATGGATTTGGGAGTAGCTAAATAAGTTGATATATTTATGACAACATTTTAAGTGATGTTCCTTGTTGCCCTGGAATTGAACACTAAACACCCAAAACTGAGGGGGAAGAGGTATTATGTAACCCACATTCAGAGGAAATATCAGTTAAGTAAGCATCAATAGTCAGGGCCACAACCCTCCCACCGAGCCTATCAAGAGACAACCAAACCCTCTCAGCTACCCCCATCATAACCCCAACACTTCCCCTCAGTAGAACCCTGGCAAGAGTTATTAAAGAGTTATGGGGATGCAAGAAAAGTAAAATACAGCAATTTAAAAATGCATACAAAGCCGAAAAAGCAGCAAAAGAAACACTGGTAATGACATATGGAAAATAACAGGCTGCTATTCATAATGAGTCATAAAATAAATGACAGCAATGTACAACATTGGCATTTAAAACATGTTCTTTGGGGGCTATTGGTAACCGAAGTAAGAGATCATACTGGGCACATGCACCAAGAGCAAGGAGGTCCCATTTTTGGTCCCTGACACCAAGAACTCAGAAAAAAAAGGTGAAGAGTTTATCAGTCGAGTGAGGCACATCCTGTAAAATGGACTAAAGAAAAGAAATTGATGAAGGAAGAGTCATGAAAACAACTTCCTTCTCTACTCTAAGTATCTGAGTTTTTAAGTGTGAGTTTTCAGGGCCCAGTTGCACAGTCTTCGAAACATCAGAGGAACTGAACTTCTGGAACAGTAATAGGATATGGGCCAATGATACAAAATTTAACCAGAAGTATGCTCTGAACATCTGAAAGAACTTTTACCATTATACTCTTCTGGCACTTTCTGTGAGACCATAAGCTAAAGTACCTGACACACTATCCTGCTACTAAGGAGAATTTGCCAAGAAAATGTTCTCATTAGAAGCAGTTTATCCAAATTAGGAAGGCGGTTTACTGATCGGAATACTGAGCTAAAGAAAGACACCTAATTCTAGCGAGAATATTTTAGCCTTGTGTTCAAATCCTGGCTTCGCTATCAGGTGCACGATTTTAGGCAAATCTCTCGAAAGTTCTGAGCCTCGTTTCCTTCTTAGAAGAATGGGAGATCACAATCTCACTTGGCAGATACGCCGACAGGGTTCACAGTGATCTCGAATGTCAAGGCCCAAGGGTGAGTCGTGCCCAGAGCAAAGGCCCCACCAGTGCAGGCTGTTCCTGGCCCAGCAGCCTTGACTCTCTGCTGTACAAATACAACGGGGACCATCTCAGGACCATTTACATAACCAGTAATGCCTGAAATGATAATATCCCTTCACATTTAAGAAGACCAAATTGTTCGTTCTTATATCTTTGCAAATTGTCATAACTTTCCTCACATCTGGAAGAAAAGGAGGCCTAGAAAAATCAAGTTGCTGATTTCTTTGGCACGACACAAAGGATGAGGAACCTAATCTAGCTGTTAGCCAAATGTGGACTCTTTCCATTTGACCAAGGAAAAGCTAAAGAGAAGAAAGAGAGCTTTGTCAGAGATGCTCTATTAAACTGATCAAGTACTTTAACCCAGAAGCCAATCAGTAAGTGGTGTGTTTATTTAGGTGGCCTGGGTGGTGTGGCCACACCCTGCTGCAGGGTCCTGGCTGGGACAGCAGGTGGGAGTTGCTCACAGTTACCCCATTCTCTGAAGAATTTCTCTCTTTAAGCCAGCACTGCTGAACCTAGAGAGTATGTCCACCCCCACTCCACCCTTCTACACCCCACAACTAATGACAGACTGACCATAGATGAAAATGGTGGTGCACACACCTCCACTATGGGGTTCCATTAATGCTCCACAGCTCCCCCAGAGGATCAGGCTGGAGTAGCTCCAGGTCCTTGCTTAGCTCCTCCTCCTCCTGCCCTGTCCTGCTTCTTTCATTTCCTTCTCTTGGAGCTTCTTGCCCAATTAAATAGCTCCACTGAATTCCTGTCTCCAGTTCTGCTCCCAGGAAACCCAATCCAAGACACTGGAGAAAGGAGATTATTAATGATTCATTTTTCTACTAATGATTACTTTAATTTTTGAAACAAATTCAAAGCATGAAAATCAGGATTCAAGTGTGATGCAAAAAAGGAAAACATTTTTTTTTGAAAGATTTTATTTATTTATTTGAGAGAGAGTGAAAGAGAGCATGAGCAGGGGAGAGAGGTAGAGGGAGAAGCCGACTCGTCACTGAGCAGGAAGCCCAATGCAGGGCTCAATCCTAGGACCCTGAGATTATGACCTGAGCCTAAGGCAGATTCGACTGGGCCACCCAGGTGCCCCAAAAGAAAGCATCTAAAATGTAGAGTTTTAAAGCAACTTTAAAATATTTTTGTCATTTGAGGGGCACCTGGGTGGCTCAGTCAATTAAAGATTCAACTCTTGATTTTAGCTCAGGTTATGATCTCAGGGTAGTGAGATGGATAGGGTTCTATGCTGGTGTGGAGCCTGCTTAAGGGTCTCTCTCTCTCTCTGCCTCTGCTCCTCCCCCTTCTAAAAAAAGGAAATCAAAACTGTTTAAAATCTTTGTCATTAGAAAGTAGAAAAACTGTAAAAGACTATGAATGGCATCTTAAAATGTTTAAACCATTCCTACTGCACTTACCACAGATCAACATAAGCAGAGAATGGGAATTTGCCATATAAAATAGCTCATTAAATTTCTCAATGTTATTATGGTTTAAGGAAAAATACTTTGTTTCCTCCCTCTCAATCCCTAAAGTTTAAGCCTCGTGTTTCCCAAATTTAGAGAGACTATTGGTGACTTCAAGTGGCCAATAAGGCAAATTTTGGTCAAAACTCCCAAAGAGGGGCGTCTGGGTGGCTCAGTGGGTTGAAGCCTCTGCCTTCGGCTCAGGTCATGATCCCAGGGTCCTGGGTTCGAGCCCCACATCGGGCTCTCTGCTTGGCGGGGAGCCTGCTTTCCTTCCTCTCTCTCTGCCTGCCTCTCTGCCTGCTTGTGATCTCTGTCTGTCAAATGAATAAATAAAATCTTAAAAAAAAAAAAAAGAAAGAAAAAAAAACTCCCAAAGAGAATTAACAGAGAAACCTGCCATCCTAATGCATTGGTTTTCTGTGTTTTAGAGCACTGATGGTCTGAACACTTTGTCAACCTCTGCTGATACAACTATACGAGATCTCAGAACTTAGACATCCTCTTCTTATTGCAAGACTGAAATTGAGTATTTTTTGGTACGCCATTCAAAGCCTTCAAGAAAATCTGAGCTCATTCCAAAGAGGCATGGGAATTCAAAACGATAAAGAAAGAGAGAATTAAATAAGAGAAACTAAGGTCTTAGCAGACTAAATTACTAGTTTCTATGGTGTTTTTAATACCATATATAAGGTATTTTAAATACTACCTCATAACTAAACATGCAGAACAACTCACTGCAAAGTACTGGCCTCAGATACTGGATTGTATTTCTCTCCCCCCCCCTTTTTTTTTTAATCAGAACATCTTGTAACCGTAAGGTTTAGTGTTCTTATTAAATGCATTATCCACTTTCCTTTACAGACAGCCATCTGTACAGATACATTTTGAAGTTACTAGCGAAACTGCACATTATATCTAAGAAACCTGCCCTGCAGAACTCAGAAGAGAGGCTGGGGGGTGAAGAACTTGAGCCCCAGCTGGTCACAGTGAGGTTAGTCAAAACTGATAAAGGACCCCACAGATCCTAGGATGTCCACTACAGGTAGAATGATTGTGCCTCCCTCTTTGTCCTGGAAAATCCCAGGCATGCTTCTTCAACATTCTGCACCGTGCTCAAATAACCTAAACTGAGGAGAAGAGTAGTGGAGGATAAGATAAATTGGTTAACCTAAAATCATATTTTTGCTATTGGGAAATCACCTGTCTCTGGTTTTAGAGAGTTAAGGATGCCAACAAGTGTCTGCTGTGAGAATTTGGAGGTCAGAGAAGTTCACCCACACTGAAATAAGCAGATTGCTTCCTCTTCTTTGATTCTCTTCTTACTTCACCAGTAACATTAATTCCCTATTTTTGAAAAGGGTTGTAGTAGAAGAGACTCTTGTATAAACTGAACTATTTTGCATTGTTTTCTGGTAGAAAATATTTGATCAATTCATTGTCTTCAGACTCCGGATTTCAACCAGCCAAAGACTGTTTATCTTCTTGGAGGGTTTTGGCAGATTTTCTCTCCTTAGGAAATGAGTTGGAAAACATCAGTGAGACTTCAAAGCCATGGCTCGAGGTTATCTTCTGATTTATGAAAAGACTGTTTCCATCACTTATCAGAACACTGAGTCCTTCCTGTGGAACTGCAATCCTAGTATGTAAATAGAATCAGGGGGGTGCTGGTTATCTTATTCATTGTAAGAAATACCTCTCCAAAAAGGTCAATGCATGACAGAAGTTTAAAAAGCTGTGTGAGGTATAGAAAGATATCTGGGGAAGGTGCAATGTTGGAGATTAGGAAACACAGCCTTGTTTTCCTTAATTCATGCTCAGTGTTCTAGTTTTCCAAACTAGAGTATTTCTCTTTCTCCAGAGTTTCTGTTGATTTCCTCTATTTCTGATTCCCCTCACTCTCGATAACAGAGAGTCAAGAGCAGAAGATCTCACTCTGACTATGCCTCTGTTATGTTATCTGGGTTTTGACAAGTTACAGAACCTCTGAAGTCCCCAGGTTTCCCACTCCTTAAATGAAAATAAAAATAAATAACAAATAAATAAATAAATAAATAAATAAAAGTCCAGATGCTGCCCTCAGAGATTCTGATGCAGGAGACCCTGGTGAGCTTGGTAAATTTAAGTATGTGTGTGTTGTGTGTATGTATGTATATATAAATATACATATACATATATATACACATAAACATACATATGCATATATACACATATACATACATATATACACATATACATATACTTAGAAAGCTGTCTGGATGATTTTATTCATGAGCTAATTTCAGGCTCATTGGACTATCTCATATCTAATATTAGACAATCTCTGAGGACTTTTACAGGCTTACAAATATGAAATCTATTCTATTGTAATAGAAAAATTTGAAATGAAATAATTTCCACTACTCATGGTTGCCGATTCTTCAAATGGCATCTTCTGAATTGTTCTGTGTATCCTTGGTAACATTAAATAGCCATTCATTTCAATGGGTATGGAGAGATGAAAGAACAGAGAAAAAAAATTATACCAATTAAACCTGCCTTTGGAATTGCACAGTGTCTCTGGACAGAACGACCTTTTGCTTTTTACTCAGTTGTGTTGTTACATAAATGTATCAACCATGATTCCCTCAGAATAAGATGGTTGTACTTAAATGAGGGAAATCGTACAAAGGGAACATCTACTCAAATGCGGACAGCGGGAAGGAAACCCCAAAATCGTCACTCTGAGGAGAAAGGGGAGAGACATTACCAGCACCTAGAGATTGGGATTGCTCAGTTAGAGTCGTGGCCTTTATTTAATAAACGGACAGGGCGCATCGGCAGTCACCTGGCAGGAAGAAAGGCTACTGAATCCCCGCCCTCAGTTTCTGCCCTTCTTCCAATGTGCCGCTGAAGTCTACTGCCTCTCATTGACTCTTCCTACCCGGGAAAGAGAGAGGCAAGGATGATGCCATGCCTGTGTAGCATCAGAGGCCTGGGGCACAGAGTAAAATGTAGAGGGATCTAGAGGGACAGGAGGTAATTGCCTGCACAAGACCTAGCTCTTCCCCAGTGGTTTCAACCCCCCATGATCTGAACATCAGGATCTCATGTTTGAATGTGGTTTCTTACCTGATTCACACAAACGCCTCCTATTTAGCTCCCGCACCCGGATCAGATGTCTTCTGTTCTGTAAAGGTGTCCTTTCTCCTTGCCCACAGGCAATAGCAAAGCTCTCGATGGGCTAAGAACCACCTTGTTGAAGTTTCCTTTCTACATCTTATCTTAGGCCCACACTTAAACTATTATTGAATCTCTCATATTTTGAATAATCTGTATCAAAGAGTCCTTGACGTTTTTGGTTTAAACAAATTGAGGGGTCTGAAAGAATAGACCGGTTTTGTTTTGGTTTTCAATGACATATGGCAGCGTCCACGGCAGATCTGCTCTCTCTCTTCTTTGTCAATACCCAAGGGAACACGAACCACAGGAATATCACTGAGTGAACACGGGAAACCACGTGAACCTTGCAGAACAGCCTTTCTGCCCGGGCCTTCCAGCTCTGACAGCCTGACGCACACATCCCCGCCACACAGGTGGATGAGTCAGGAGAAGTGGGACAATTCCACGAGGGGATTCTAACACCTTCTCCATCTCTGGCCTCCCCTCTTTGTTCTAATCTCCAAGATATCTAATCTCCATGTCACTGAAGTACTTGAAATGTAATAATTCTATGTGCATGCAGTTTTGTTTTCTTTCCGTACAGTAATTTCAGTTACACATTCCTTAGATAAAATCTGATCACTAGCATTGAACCTGGAAAGCCTCCTACTAATATTGGAAAGTCACTTCTTAGAAAGGACAGTTTTTGATAAACATATTTGTTTTTGTGGATTCTTTTGAACATTTATTTCAGATATCTTTGAATTTCTTTACAGAGTACAAGTAAATGAGATTTTAAATTTAAAGGCATTATTGTATTATCTGTTTTATAGAAAACTCTCAATAAAGAAGTTACGTATCATGGCAATGACAATAGCTTACATATGTAAAACCATCATATTTTATGAGACATACTGTCTCATGTACTACTATGAAGGACTATTAGTAGGACCCTTTTATTATAAAGGGAAAAGCGACAAATCACACATTCAAATTCAGTTCTTTGGATTTCCAAATCTGGTGAGGTTTTACTATATAGTTCCTTCTATGGCAACCAGTGGGTATTCCTCTGTGCACTTATTTTGTCATAATATCACCTTTTATTTTCTCACACCCATGAGTTCATGATGCCTCAAATATGAAACCAATCTCTTTTCTGCCTAGGGGACTTTGAGAAACACTTGGGAGGGGGTTGGTATGCTGTTGTGGCAAACCAGGTTATTTTCTCCACATGGACCCATAGCTCTGGGTATAAAGCTCCTGAAATCTCTTGGCACGTTACCAGCCCTCTGGGTTCACATCTTAATAAGTACCAAGGATTCCATTTCTTCTGACCTTGGAGTCTTGTTTGTTACTGCCACCTGTTATAGGCTGAAGCATGTCCTCTAAAAATTGTCATGATGAACCCCTATCCTCTAGTACCTTAGAATACAACTGTATTTAGATGTTAGGCTTTAATGAGGTAATTAAGTTAAAATAGGCCATTTGTGTGGGCCTTAAGTCAGTATCACTGCATCCCTAGAAGACGAGGAAGTTAGGATTCACAAAGGGACACCAGAATGTGCACGCACAAAGACCACAGGAAGACACAGCAAGAAGGCGACCATCTGCGAACCAAGGACAGAAGTCTCCAAGATGTCAACCCTACTGACACCTTGGGCTAGGACTTCTAGCTTCCAGAACTAGGAGAAAATTAATTTCTGTTGTTTAAGCCACCCTGTTTGTAGGCATTTATGTTACAGCAGCCCCAGCAGACAAGTGACTCCCTTCTCTCGAGGAGGAGTCCTAATTGGAGCTTACACATGTTTTCTGGGTTATCCTTCTTGCTCCCTGCCAGTCAGCGTAGTGGGATCCCAGAGGCTCCCGAACGTCACGCTCCCAACTGTCCTTCTTTCCCCATTGGTTTTATTCTGACTCCCTAGAACGTCCTGACGTGAAAAACCTGCTGCCTCTGATTTTCGTTATCCTAGTGCCTACAGGTGCCGTGGTAGGCTTTGCCTGCCCTCTGATAAGAGATGTACACCATTCCTCACCTTCCAGCATGTGCAGTACCAGCCTCCCCGAACTCCTCTGGAAGTCCGAATAAGCTCTGCTATTTTTCACCTCTAGGCTGACTCAGTACATCTTGTCCTTGGACCGAAGCTCTGTCCACTCCCACCTCCCCTTTGCCTGGCCCATTCCTACCTATCCTTCAACTCTCCTCTTAGAAATAACATCTTCGAGAAGCTTTTTCTCAGGCCACCAGACCGAGTTAGCCCACACGTCCTCTTCTACCACCCAGCACGTCCATCTTATTATATCGTGGCTCACAGATTCTCAAACCTCAGCATCAGAGTCAAACATACAGCTTGTTAAGACAAAGACTGCTGAGCCCCAACTCAGAGTTTCTGGTTCAACAGATTTGGGAGAAGTTCAATAATTTGCATTTTTAACAAGTTCCCTGGTGACGCAGATGCTGTGGGTACTGAGACCACGCTTGGAGAACACTGCGACAGACAAACAGCCTATTTCCTTCCAGTTGCCTCCCTTATTTTACCACCAACAAACTGCACTCTCTTTAAGGCTAAGGATTTTCTTTCAAATCGCTGTGTGCCCAAGATTTTAGACAATGTCAGAAGCACGAGACCTAGTCAACAAATGATTGTCTAATATATAAGTGAATGAACATAGGGATGCTTTACCTCACAAGAATACTTTTTAGAATAAGAGTGTGTTTAAAATTTTGTACCAAGGATGTTTAAAAATATACAAATAAGACAATCCATACTCTTTTAGAAAAGGCTGATTGCCTAAAACCATAATGTTGTTTATACTGGTTGATACATACACAAAACTGGTTTGTTTTTTTTTAAAGATTTATTTATTTATTTGACAGACAGAGATCACAAGTAGGCAGAGAGGCAGGCAGAGAGAGAGGAGGAAGCAGGCTCCCTGCTGAGCAGAGAGCCCGATGCAGGGCTCGATCCCAGGACCCTGGGATCATGACCTGAGCAGAAGGCAGAGGCTTTAACCCACTGAGCCACCCAGGCGCCCCCACAAAGCTGTTTTATTGAAGATTTGACTAGGGTTATTTTACCTCAGGGAAATGTTGTAAAATGTAGAGCTGAAAAAGGAAAATGCAAAATAAGATGTGAAAATGAGGCATTAGGAAAACTGGTCATTAATGAACACAGAAGGAAGCCAGAAAGAAATACAAAACAGAGAAGCCTCCAAGACCGGTGATTCCTCCACTGGTAAAACTCCAAATCACAAACCAGAGTCTAGAAGATGGAAGAAATAAAATGTAAGGGCACTTGCTTACACTGTGGTGGTCTTACCCTAAAGGGAGCAGAAACAGCTGTGCTCCCTCCCTGCTCAGTTGCTTTACAAGCATACTTTTACCAAAGTTTTACTGGGCCCTGCAGCCCTCGAACCTCCCTCCCAACCTCCACTTCATGGTCCCATCAACCCATTATGGCAGGGAGCACCAACGCAGGGACCCGACGGGCCGCATGTCACGGACTCAGCTGCAACTACATAAATATTAGTGCTCTGGGGCCACTAGAAAGAAAGAGTAGATGTGATTTACCAGCTCCACAGCCCTCTTTCCAATGTTTTTCTTTGACTTTCATAACATGGCAAGACAATCAGGTAAAGAGCCTCATTGGGCTGACTAGTCAGCTCACCCCCAATTTATGTTCCTGTGGACTCCAAAGAGCAAAACAGCATCACTTCTTGAACATCTGAGGGGGTGAAAGGGTCTCATGGGTTTACTGACCCAGTTGAGTTTATCTCTGGTCGTCCAGGAAATGGTGAGCGCTCAGGTTCATGTCACTGGCAAAAAAGCGCTTTCTAGATGCTGATTCTCAGTGTCTGGAAATCGAATCCACTCTTCACGCTGGTGTGAAAC
This sequence comes from Mustela lutreola, assembly GCF_030435805.1. Lineage (NCBI taxonomy): Eukaryota > Metazoa > Chordata > Mammalia > Carnivora > Mustelidae > Mustela > Mustela lutreola. Next base: position 123,055,004 of record NC_081297.1, read on the forward strand.
TGTGATCAGTCTCACGGGGACACCTTCTGTCAGCACTTTCCTCTTTGATATCCTTCAGCGTTCTGCTCGGTCGACAGCTAGGGCACCGACAGGTCTCAGCAGGTCAGGGGCATTCCTGGTGGACTCTCATCAGAGTACATATTAGTAATACTTTTCTTCTTCTCTCAAAAGTGTCCTGGCTCAGATGATCTATGATCACTCCATCAGTAGCATTCCACATGAGGCTTTTTATGATATGGTTCCACCTTGATGTCTCTTACCATCTTAGGCTGTCTCTACCCTCTTGCCACCAGCCATATTGAATTAATTATTTTCTCAGATAATTTTTTCTCTCTACCTTTGCCTATGCAGTTCCCTCTGCCTGGACTGTACTCTCCTTCACCACTCAACTAAACCATTCTGTTATTAAACACCTACTGAGCCTCCACGTTGTCCTTTAAAGGGCTCACGATGCCTTCTGTGAGTGACACACTCCTCTGTGGGGCTCCTGTTGCACAGTAAACACGCGTTCCTGCCAGCACGGGGTAGCTTATCTGTAAATGTCTGCATGTCAGTCTACATCCCAGTGATACAGCTTTCTCACAAAGAGCAGTTATGTCTTTTCAGCTTTACCTGGTATCTCAATGTTGAATGAGCAAACAGATATAAAGGAGATACCCAATATGACTTAAGGGAGACAGAAATAATTTGGAAACAATCTCTACTTTTGAGAGTTTTCCAAAACTTTGGTCTGAGTGCCTAAACCAACATGGAACAACATAGGCCCCACAGGGATCTGTTTAAAAGCTTCTCCAGATCTACCAGTCGTGTAGGAAATAACACATCTTTCCCAACTGGAGAAAGCCGTGTGATTGCTTCCTTGTGTGTCTTTGTAACTCGTGTTCTTTCTTACTGCCTAAGTGAGCTCATTTAACCTTGTCAGGAGCCCTACCAGTACTCTGGTAGGTCTAGCCTCATCTTCCTCCTAGAAATAACCAATGGGAAATTCCTCCTAAGCGTTGATAATAACTCTTGCAGCATCCCTTCCTGCTCAATTTGGATGGACTGCATTAGGCTTGAGCTATGAGTACACTCTCCATCCACCGCATAATTCATGAACTGCAGCCTAATTCTGAACAATCTGTATGACTCTTGATACTTCTGGAAAGTAATACTGCATGAAGACAGATGAAAGCTTAGGACGGGAGCTCTAAAATGGATTGATTTGGGGTATTTGATTTCTCTCCCAAATTTTTGGTTCTTTAAATTCTAACATAGGTTGAAAGGTTGGAGATCAACATGAGTCTTCTGCCTTTCTCAGTCTCCAGCATGTGGAATGCCCAAACCTTGTATATTTTCTATCAGAAAATGCTTCAATGTCCAATTTCCCAAGCTGTCTCATTGCCTTTTGATACCAATGACTACACTGAAAGCTGACTGCAGAAGGTCTGAGATGATTTTAATGAAGGAGATTGAGCCCCAGAGGTTAATGGGATTGTCACTGTGTAAAGAGTAATGCTTTTCAATGGTGACAAAGTGATACTCAACAGCTTTCAAGTCACCTCATCCATCTTCCATTTGGATTGTGTTTTGCTACTGATGTAAAGTTTAATATAGAGTTGTCCACAGAGCATCCTGACTCCTTTCCTCACGCTGACCCCAGCAGTACATGTCAGCCAGCATCTGGGCACCGCAGCTGTGAGACTTTCCAGAAGCGTGTACACACGCCTCTTTTTCAGGGGTAATTTGCTGAACAGCACATGTGCTCACCTGAAGAATGCCCTCTGACCCTACAGGCATTGCTCATAGCGTGATAGGTCCTATAAAATATTTAATCATGTATTTTATTATTTTAATCAAAGGAAGCATAACATTGACATTTCAGTAAGTAAATGAAGGAACAAAGCAAGACTTTACCATGGACATCAGTATGTACACCCAAATGGAAAACAGATTTATTAACCAAGGGCCTATCCAAAACAAACCCAAGTCACTATGTGTCAAGACAAACTACAGTTGTTCTACTTTTAACAGGTCCACAGAAGGACATAAGAGGAGTTCCAGCCAAAAAAAAAAAAAAAAAAGTTTAAGTGATTTTCACAGCATTTTCCCAACAGTCTTGTGTTTGAAATGGGCATTTAAAAGCATTCTTTTGTAGTTCTGTCAGTAGTGACCAACAAATCATCCTCACCTAGAAAATTAGAGAGGCTTTCAAAATGCATGGAAGAGGAAAGAGCTACCACTGGAAGGGTCAGCTGTAAATAAGACCTCTTTGGCAGGGTGCTCTGGTGGAGACTCGTAATGGTGCCACTCTGTGTTTTTGCTTTCTGTTCATTTATCCCGCACATATTTTATAGGGAGAGAAGGATCTCACCTAAGAGATTTGGATTATGAAATTCATGGTTTTATGTGATCAACACCTAGACATGCCTCCTTCAAAATTATCCACATCTAACTATATGATATATCTTCATATGATTAATGATTTTGGAGGCCCATGAAAAAGAATACTTATCTGGTATTTACAGATTCCCTTGACTTGCTAAAATAATTTGCTCTACTTCTACATCATTTCAAAATTATTTGTTTTTTGTTTTTTGTTTTTTTTTTACCCACCGAAGTTTTCCCTCACCTTCTTCCTATGTTTTCCCAGTATTTTTTTCTTAATGTAAAAGGCATTAAATAAACTCTGTTTTATTAAAAAAAAAAAACAAGAAATACTGGGATTTTATTCTATTATTTTGAGACCTATTATCACACTCTCTAGTGTTTCTTTTTGAAAACATAACTGAATTAGTACTTACTATGTAATGTAAACACAATTATTTTTCTCATTTGGGAAATATATGTTAAGAGTAAATATTAGAAGTATACAATGTATCTTCTGATAAAAGCCAGAATTAAGGTGGTACAAATTCCAATGGCATGTTCTATTTTTATTTTTAATCTCTATGTTTCACTCGTCTCTCTGACCATGTTATCCTCTTTGTTTCATAGTTTTCAACTCTTAATGACATCTACTTGTGTCTGAAATGTTTGTCACAATAAAATCTTCACTTTCCCCACAGCATTTGACTCATTCTTACTAGAAGTATAATTTTGATGGTTTGTTTTAAAACTGTTGCCGCTGCTTCCGTTTGTAGGCTTTAATTCCTAAACACTATGATTTACAAATGTCCGTTACCCCCGCATGACGTTACACTTCAACTTAAATCATTTCCCCCAAACTTTCTCTTATCCCAACTTTGGATATCCTCATGTCATGAAAGATTCTGATTTTCTACAAGAGCCTCAAAATTCTGTAGGAAGGTGGGGCGCCTGGTGGCTCAGTGGGTTAAAGCCTCTGCCTATGGCTCAGGTCATGATCTCAGGGTCCTGGGATTGAGCCCCACATTGGGCTCTTTGCTCAGCGGGGAGCTGCTTCCCCTTCTCTCTCTGCCTGCCTCTCTGCCTACTTGTGATCTCTCTTTCTGTCAAATAAATAAATAAAATCTTAAAAAAAAATTCTGTAGGAAGGTGCTTTCTTTTACTCACTACTAATCCACTCAATCACGCATATGGCTCTAATTTTCTTCTCATGTTTTAAAGTTTTCATATTAATATTTCACAAAAGGTCTGTCCAACAGTTACCATTCAAAAGATTTCTTTAAAAGGCCAAGGAGAGCATGAAGGGCAAAAATTAAGCCTATTTAGGTGAAAGTGGGAAGCCAAGAGAATATTTGTGCAGGCTGACTTTCTGCACAATAAGCTCAACAAAACTCATGAGATTCACACAGGAGATTTTCTATGGGGCCATAAATTAATCAGTGACAGTGCAGGAACACGATGAATGTGTTCTGTGGTATGTTCGGGCACCTTCTACACACTGTGTGGCACAGTAACACACACACATACATACACACCTAAAATTGAATAATTTTAGCAAAAGCTGTCGTATTTTCAATTTAATCCAGACAAAGAAAATGTTCTTGAATTCACTCCTAATCCCAAGCCTGGTAGATAAGGGGGAATTACTTGAAGGAGTGAGGGTAGGCTTAGTCTGAGGTGAAGCTACACAGAAGGGAGATATAAAATAAAACTTGAAACATGGAAGCTCTTGCTTCCATGAGATGGGAAGAAAGTAGGAGATGCCAGAGGTACCCTGTGACAAGCTTGGCTTACTGCATAGTTTTGCCAGCAACACTGGAAGAAAATGGCTCCTTCCTCACAGGAGAACTATAGTTTGGCTTGTTACAATTCTGTATGGCTTACTGGCTCTACACTGGTAGGAGTGAATGGCAAAATCCAGTTCTTTCAACTATTTCACAATTAACCTTGGGACAATTATCTACCAACTGGTAAGCACGCACTTTTTACAACTTCTCTCACAGGCAACAGGACAGTGGGCAGGTAGAGGAAAGAGAAATAACCATAAGTGATGCGCACTGGATGTTACAGGTCAGTGATGAATCACTAAATTCTACTCCTGAAACTAACATTGCACTGTATGTTAGCTAACTGGAATATAAACAAAAACTTGAAACTTAAATAACTAAATAAACAGAGTTCAATGTCCCCAGTCACTTGGTATTTCCTTTATCCATTGGGCTCCCAGCAAGCACCTTTCCCTTTTCTGAACATCCACGGGGATGTAGGTAAAAGCAGATCTGCATGTTTCTCCTCCACATGTCTCCTTATTTCCAATCGACAAAGGTCTCCACCTTCACAGAAAACGAAATGTACACCATGGACGTTTAAGACTAACCAACTGCTATGGAGAGAGGTTGAGATACAAAAGGAGGAGACGCTTTTTAGTTTATGTCTTTTTGCCTTTCAGGAGTTTAAATAGAAACACACAGAACTGGAAATAAACAGGATTCAAAAATTGTTATTATTATGACACATTTGTTTTTGGGACAGGAAAATATTAAACTAAGGAATTGTTCAGATGACCAAGTCAGGAGCAAAAACACCTGGCAAAGGGAAGCATGAAAATAAAATGCCAGTTTTGAGGAGAAAAATTGCAACAGATTAATTTCTGCTGGGGTTCAACATGCTATGCCATAGCAAACAAATAGGAATCGTGCTGGGTCTTGATTTGTCAGATTCCTTTAATTTACTAAGACTGCATATTAAACAAAATTGTTAGCAGCTGGTTGTCTACAAAAACCTAGCTAAACTCCTGGGAGCTATTGTATAGCTGCCTCCTTAAAACCTGTCCCAGTGTGCACCAAATTGATGTTGGAATGAAAAAGATAACTCTTTCCAAAGTGCCTTATTTCAGCTACTCAAATTCATCTTCAGAAACCCAGGGGATATTTCCCCGGAACACTATATTCTGTATTGCTGAAAACAAGGATGGTTTCCTCCCCCAAACTTCTTTGTGCTCCTTTAACTCTGGTACAATTTTTCATGAATTCCTTGGCCTATGCCCACCATATACTTGGCCATCCTGGCTCGCAGAAGATCACCACAAACCACTTTTGTAATCCCAGGCTTAGCTCCTGAATCTTGCGTCCCTCCTAAAGTCTTCCCATATTCCCAAAATGCCTGTGATCCAGATTCCCTACTCACACATATGGAAATGGCAATCTGATGGCTGACAACAAGAACCAAAAAGGAATTTTTCTTAAAACAAACAAACAAATCACAACAGTGCGTGAAGTCACAGTCTTAAGCTTAACTAATAAATATTGGGAAAATCTCCCGCCCGAAATGCATTTTAAGAACTGGACATAGATTTGGCTTTTTTTTTTTTTCTTTCTTTTCAGGAAGAGATATTCCTTCTTGCTAATAAAATTTATTGGTTATAAAATTCGGTTCAGTTTGGCTCTTTTTACCCAGTTAAATAGATGACATGAAAAATTAAAGTTTCAGCCCCAACTTTTCCCATTCGACAACTTTCATTTTCTGATTTAGAATAATTAACAAATCATGTGTTTCAATGCTTTGTCACCTCAAGAGCATTTGGGGGAAATGTTTCTTTGCCTACTGAGTAATGTCTTAAATGAAAACATGCTCAAAAGAATGCTTTATCTCCACACATAAAACACATGGAATATTTATGATTTTAATTGCTACACACCATGAGCATATTCGTTTGTACATTTATATACATCTCTAAAGGGCATGTGGGAAGGATGATTTTATGACTCTATAATTCACAATGAACAAGTCACTGAGAATTTCTATTAACTCAAGATAAAAATTTATTTAAAAATTATTTGGGAAAAAAATCCTTAGGTTTTTTTTTTTTTTTTTTTCCCTCTATATGGTAACAGGCATTTTTGCGTGATTGTGAACAAACTAAACAATATAGTGCATTGCTTTTGGATAAAAAGGTAATATTGACTTTCTTAGACTTTTTGTTTCCTTGCTAAATGTATAATTCGGAATGGGGAGATGCAGTTCTATTTCCGTTTGTTGTTTAAAAAAAAAAAAAAACAAACCAAAAACAAAAAACCCCACACATGCTAATGTAACAGTGTATGAGTAATTAAAGGAAAAATGCCAAAAACACCGTGACATCCAAAATACATTTAGCTGTTTGCTTTTACTATACGCTACTTTCCTTCTCCACTTACCCCCTCCAAGACCAAGTATTTTTCGAGTGAAGCTAAAAATAGCCAGCCAAGCCTAACAACTGGTTTCTGATTGGCTCAGAGCAAAAGCGACTCAACCAATGAGAGCTTCTGGGAACAAAAGCAATTCTTTTGTGTGTGAGATGCTCAACCCACGTCAAAACAGCTTCGGGCTGTAGAAGTGATTTTGGTAGAGATTTAACAAGGTAATAATGCATTTCAGCCCTCTGAAAGGTCTGAAGCAGAACAAAGGGGGTAGTGAAATCTACAAAACAAATGGAGCGCTTAGGCTTTCATGGGATGAATCATCTGGGTGCCTGAGCTACACACATTTGCAAACCCAGAAAAGCAAGAGCGCTAGGATTTTTTTCCCTCCTTCCTTCTTCCTGATATTTTAACAGTTTTTGTTTTTGTTTTGCAAGCGTTTTCTCTTCCCAAGGGAAAAGCAATCAAAGGCGTTGTATTATGACTAGGCACACGTTTATTATGCTGATTTGCTGATGAATAGAACGCAACTCGTCCACGATTCCTTTAAATCGCACAAAGAGAAAACAACGACTTTTGAGTCTTGCATAATAGGTAATAAACACCCGAAACTTTGGTCTTCGGTTCTGAGGCATCAAAAGCATCCCGTGTTCTCAAAGTCAAAGCAATTCCTGGTTAATACTGCGATAGCTCTCAAGATAATCAAAATAAAAGGAGACTAGGTTGCAGGCAGAAGCAACGATCTCCGGGAGGTTTTGGCCGTTTTCTATACGTTGTGCCTCTAGGGGTCGCTGTTACACAGCTAACGAATGTCTTCAGAGCCTCTTTCCCCCTTTAATCTTAAAAGAAAGGAGAAACCGGGCTTGGTAGGTGCCTTTCAGGTAGGACAAAAGGGAGTTTGAAACCCTTAAGCAGGGTTTATGGTCTCCACTATGAAACAAAGCATCCCTTAACAATACAGATTACTTCACATGCAACTGAAATGCTGTACAGGGCAAAATGGTGCTTCAGTAACCACTGGAAATGTTACATAACACATAAGAGCTCATAAGCTATTTCATGGCTTTAAACTGGTTTTATTGAACCGGTAATTCGAAGATGGCGTGAGGCTTTATAGGCTCCAAGTTTTCAGGAGAGGCACAAGGACGTACACTTTCACCTCTTAGGTAGGGAACCTGTACAGGTTACAAGCCCCGTGTACTGTTGGCAAAGAAATACAGGTAACGAATATATTTCTCTGTGTTCTCTTCCCAGAAAAGTACGGGTTCACACTCTTTTTCTTTTTTTGTCTTCAATAGAGCTTTTATGATAATGAGTGAATGAAACCTGAAAGTTTTTTCTTGGTGTGGCATAAAAGACCTAAAAAAATCAAACATCTCAGGAAAATGGAATCATAGTTTTATTGTGATCAGGTGTAATCAAGGAGCAATATTTTTTGAGTTACTTCTTTAAGAAAACAGTCTGTCATAAAATATCGCATTTGCTACTTGTTGGTCCCAACTGTCTTTATGAGCTTGTCATAGATCCTTTGCCATAAAACATGCAAGGGGTATGTGTTGGGGTGGGGGGTGGGGGAAGGATTGGCTGAAAGGAATATCCCATACACCTAACAATACAGAAACTGGAATGATAGTGCACCATTTACTCCCCTTCCCTTCCCTTCTCTCCCCTCCTTTACTTCTCTTTCTTTTGTATATGTGTGTGTGTGTGTGTGTGTGTGTGTGTGCGCATGTGTTCAGTTTATTATAGTCTCCTTTGGAAAAGGGAAAGGAAAAAAAATCTAATTAAGACATTATGAATAGACGAAGTATCTCTATGCTGAAAAGCACAGCTAGAACTGGGAGCTGTAGATAATGAATCTATGTGAAGTCCAGAGAATCACAGGCAGGGCCACAAAGTTAGCAGGTTTATAGCCCTCGACAACTAAATCCTCAGAGAACTGTGTATAGGTAGTTTTCAACATGAGATGTCTGGGGAAAAAATGTAGGTTTTATTCTCTCGCCGTACTTTTGTGTTTTATAGTGTCGGCTTTATCATATCAGCCCAGAGCCAGTTAGAGGAATCCATCACCAACGATGTAGCTAGAATAGCCCATGGAGGGGTAGGGGGGGGGGGGGCTGTGGGTGGCTCTTTTAGAAGTTGGATGGAGCCATTGACGCAAAAGAGGCCCTGGTACCTTATCTCCCTTCGCCTGTCAGCTGCTGAGTTGCTTAACCCCCAGCCCTGAAGGCTGCCACTGTGTCATCCTCAGGGTGCGCAGTGACTAAGAGAGGGGAGAAAGAAAAGCAAAAGCCTCTTGCATCTGATCGTGCAGCTCTGAAGCTCGAGCCACAGGCACACAGAACGTTACCTCCTTCACGATTCTTGAGACCTAAAGTTAGCCCTCCCAAGAGGTCAATGCTGCTTTCTTTCCACAACTGATCATCAGTAATAAAAAAACCTTATAGGAACATCTGCATTAGAATGTGTGTTTTTAAAAATATTGTTATTTTTTCCTATTTTCCCCCTCATCTCCCTTTCGTTTTGCACCCATGCTTTCTCTTCTAGGGGGAAACAGATTCTGTCTCTGGCTCACCCCTTCAGGGAGGGATGTGGTAAGGCAGAAAGCAGAGACTGGCTTTGCTTTTCAGGCCTACCCTGATAATTCAGAAAAGGGTCTCACTGCCTGTGGGACTGTAGATCTGGAGGCCTCATCTCTGGATGAATGCTGCAGAGGCAGGATGACTCCCGAGTTGAACGTGAGGTATTGGAAGCCCAAAGTGGGGAGGCAGATACGGGGAAAGGTGATCACACCAAGGTTCTCAGCCAAAAATTTCCACCTAAGAAGATTAAAGAAGCATCTGAGAGCTTCCAGACCTTATGCGGGACCTCTTGAATAGTGACAAAGTCAGAAGTGACCACATAAGCTGGGAGATGACAGGTTCTTTCCTGTTTTTAGGAAAATTCAAGACTCTCACTCTCTGATGCTATTTTGGGAAGGCCAGAGGATTCCTTGACAATCTGATGAAATTAGGCTTCAGAGTTAAAAGTAGGTTAATTTATGAAAAATAATACAAGAGCCATTTCTTGCATATCTGAGATTTAAATCATATAAAAGCCATACTTTACATTTTCCAATAACTATGTTATTCATCACTTCATTTGCTCCTGAGTACAATCTTAAGGGGGTTAGGTATTTATCATTTAGCACTAACAAAGCACGCCATTCTCAATTTTGTGATGAGAAATTTGTAATCCTTCACAATGCTCTCTGGGATTTATTTAAAGTTATTATAATCTCCATTTAATAAACATTTTAAGGGTTTATAAACACTAGGATCTTTGGCAAAGATCACTAAGGGTCTGTTTCCAGTGCCAAGACAAAATTGATCATTGAGGTACTCTCCTGGGTAATTTTATTTTCAAATCCTCCTCTTTTCAGAATTACCTGTATTGCTCATGTTTTACTGTTCATGCTGGAAACAGAATCACTGGAAAGAACACTGGCTTGGACGTTTGATTTTAAGATCAACCATTATGTAAGTACTTAGGATTTAGTTAGTTTTATGTGCCAGGGAGAATTTGGTCATAACCAGGAAGCTAGGAGATCAAATCCAAAAGATATAAAAAAATAAGAAACCATAGCCATACCCTGTGTGGAAAGGTCTGGCCACTAAGACCAGAAGCCTAGTAATTCTACAATTAGTAGAGTTGCTTCTCTACAATTCATAAAATTACTTATACAAAATTGTGGAAGTAATTTTCCCAAAAAAGTCTACAATGATGACATTATGAAGAGACAAAATATCTAGATCCTGAAAAGCATAGCTAGAACTGGAAGCTATAAGTAATACATCTCCAATCCAGAGACTCACAGGTAGGCCCACAAAGTTAGCAGGGAATCTTGGTTACAAATAACCTAATTAGTTAGGAATCCATGCCCCAGAAGAGAACCAAGGCACCGATAATGGAGCCGTCAATATTTAGGAAAGAATCATTTCTTAGTAACTAGGGCAAACAGCTGTGGATTCTCAGTTCTATATTAGGAATTACAAGTGAGTGGCATTCTGGCTGTTGTTCTTTTATTGTATTTGTCAGCTACTAGGCAAGTTCAGTGAGTAAGAAGCACCCTTTTCTGTGAAGCTCATAGCAGCCCGAGAGTCCTTCCCAATAGTCCCCCAAGAGAATATACATAATCCATTGGAATTATAATTTGGGGTCTATATCAAGCAAACAAGTTAATAGCTTTTTGGAGAATGAAAATTATGGTTCTATAGGGTAGGGTGACCATCCATCCCAGATTTCCCAGAATGGTCCTGATTTCCACCTCTGGTTGTAGCACAATTACTAATAGCATCCCATTTACTTTTAAACATGCCCCAGTATATACTATATAATATAGGGCCCCTTTATTTATGGGTCAAAAAACTTGGCATCCCAGCCCTACTTCTGACAGGCCATGTAATCTTAAATTTGTATAAAATCTGTTAGTCAAATCAGTGAAAAAAACAGGCACCTTGAGTGTTCGGTACCATGGAGACAATACTCATTTTATGCATATCCACAAGGTAAGATAGAGACTAGGCTCAGATTCCCTTCTAAGAGAAATGAATACCTACATTGAAAACTAAAATAGAGTGAGTAGTGACAGAAGAGGGACTGAAACGTGTTTTGTGTCCTTAGGACCAGAGGCTCTGAGATGTAGTAAGAATACTTTATCTAAAGTTGCTGGATAAGTTTCAAGTGACATTACTATAAGATTTGTTCTTGTATTTGTTCTCTGAACACACAAATATGCCTATGATAAAGGAGAAAGGAGCAAAGGTGCCACGTGGACTCCCACTCCTGGTTTCCTACTCCCTAGGCAAACATCACCAATTGATCATGGACCATTTTCCTCTCAAAACAGACTCAAAGTAAGAATCTTCATCAAGTGCTTCCCAACACCCACACCAGTTAAATAGAACTGATATGAGAGCTGAAACCAATTTTCTGTTCATCTTTGGTCTCTTATATGTCAGATCCTGTACTAAGAGATGGAAATATGGAGAAGCATAAAAATTCATGGCTTTGGAGAGGCTCCCCATCAACTGGAGGAGACAAACACCTACATCATTTATTGCAGTGGTAGAAGGACTCAGAAAGCTTGTACAGCAGATACCTTTCACACCATTGTCTACTGACAAAGGACCTACATAAAAGATGCTGAAGGATTATGATGAAACTCTTGAGGTGGTCCAAGGAAAGATGTCTTTGCAGTTAGGAGATATTTAAATTGGAACTTAAAGCATAACTAGGAGTAATCAGGCTAAGAAGGGGTAAGGGTACTCAAAGCAGAAGAAAAAAATAGCATGTTCAAAGTCATTGTAAAACAGAGTGAATGGAGGTAGAATGGAGGAGCCATGGGGGCTGGGGGAATGAGTGTGTCAGGCAGGTACAGAAAAGTCTGATTTTAAGCTGTTAGTGAAAAATACAAACTAGAGCTATGTCCACACTGAAAACAACCAAGTAGGAATTAAAACATTCATCAGTTGATCAAAAATCCTGCCTACACATGAAACTATTGTGATGGAATCTTATTTTTTTTCAATGAACTAAACAATAAAGAATTCATTAAATCAACTCCCCCATCCCACCCATTTTGGCTTAATTTGGCCACAGATGCAGATTTCATTATTTCTTACTCAGTCTTTGGTTTCTTTCTTCTCAAACTCCCATGTTAAATAGAGAACAGACAGCCCTATCTTTCCTAATATATTAGTCAGGTTTTCATGTTTATTTGTTTTTCATCCTAAGGTCATGCCAACTTTAGCGGCCGTATCTGCATTTAAATCTAGAGTGTGCATTTGCTGAGGACAAAGTGAAAAACTGCTGTGGTATTTTAGCATATGAAAGGTTCAGTTCATGATTTCTAACCCTCAAGTATATTGGAGATGCAGCTTGTAAGTTTTCTTGCCCCAAAACCCACAGAACCTCCAGATCAATCTTCAGACTATTTTATTGAGCTCCATTCTTTGGAGTCATTCTGTAGTTGTACCTACCTTTCCTGGTAAAATTGATCTAGTTTTATGGACTGGACCTCCACTAATTTCAATCCCTGTTTGTTACAATGTGCATCTATTTACCTTATTCAGCTAGTTTTGGGTTCTAAACTACTCATCCGAGCACCCCAAAAAGCTCTCTTCATTTCCGGTAACCCAAGTTCTATTCCAAGCACCCTGGGGTTTCCTCCTTGAAACCTAAAAATAGTTCCTCTTTTTGTAGATCATAACATCCTGAAATAATTAGGTGTATGCCTCTTAGGAGACTATTCACTATTCTGGGTTCATATTTTTAATCTAAGTTTTGTTGAGACAAAAATATGTTTGAATCTATCTATACGTGTGATGTAGTTTGTAAATTTAAAGGTAGTTTTTCCCAAAATAGAACATTAAAAATAAATCAGGCTTTTTTCCCCCCCTAGTCAAAGGTTGCCCCCCCTTCTCCAGCTATAGTTCTCTGATGGTTATAACTGATATGAAAACCTCAAAATATTTTGGGTTTGGTTCAGATAAGCATCTGTGACTTTGAATGTTATTCCAAACTCTTGAGTCCATAAATTAAAAATGTATGAGCAAATGGCTCATGCCAGATTTTTGCTCTCAGATACAATCAACTCCAGCAACAAAGCATGGGAATGACAAATGCAATATAAATTTTATCTGACCTACAGGCAATCTCATGCTTATGAACAGGTTCTTTTCCAAGAGTTTTTCTGTAAGTTGCTTAGAACCCAGAATCTATTACTCACTGAAAAGTGCTACACTGATGAGGAAACTTGGCCAGCCCATCTGACCTGGGCATGGCATACCAAGTCTTCTAACTACCCTTGGTCATGGACTCTGAGTTAGAGAGTGAAAATAGTGTCGTTAATTATTCAACTTCACACGTATGATTTCATTTAGCAGCTACTCAGAGACAAAGCAGTACTTTCACTCAGAGTTTATGAGAACCAAGAGGCTAAGTCTTTGCACACAACATTCACTGTGTAGAGACAGAATTTGAATCCAGCATTCTGACTCCAGAAGGGGTTGGAGGAGGGCAGGGAGTGTTGAGGAGGGTAGAGAATAGAAATGAGGGATTGAGAAGAGCTAGCTATGCAGGAGTGCAGTTTCACCTCCACTGCTTCCTGCCCTTCCTAATTCCTTTGTCATCTTCTCTACTATTTCTCATTCTCAAATCCTCTTTCTTCCTTCCTTCCTTCCTCCCTCCACTCTTCTCTTCTTTCCCCCTTTCCTTTTCCTTTTCCTTTTCCTCTTACACCACTGTAGAAAGAACAGGATCATAGCTAGCTTAGATTAGGGTGACCAGCTGTCCTAATACGTGCATGGTGACCAGCTGTCCTAATACGTGCATGGTGCAGGGATTTCTGGGGATATAGGAGCTTTAGCTCTAAAACCAGGAAAGTTCCTGGCAAACGAGGACTAGATTGGCCCCCTTGGTGTGTGTATAACAGGGAGAAGACTTCATGGAGAGATAAAGAGGAAGGAAAATAAGGACCAAAAGGAATTCCTCAGAAGCAGTGGCCACGGGAAATCTACGTGAGCTGAAGTTGAAGCTGCTGGGGCGGATTTTGAGCTTTAAACTCCAAGGGCCTTGAGAACATTACGCAGAAGTTTCTGCTTGATCATTTCTGCCCAGTTAAATACTACAGAGACATGTTAAGTTTGGCCCTAAACTGGGTCACAAGATCTTGAAAGAGTATGGGGCAGGAGACACGGAAGCAGCTTTAATCTGATGAAAGCAATGGAAAAAACAACTCTGTTCAGAAGTTTCCTTGTTCCTACAGGAAAGAAATATTTTATTCAGATTACTCAGTGGTATTTTATGGATTTTTTAAAATTTAGTGATTAAAGGAATAAATAATATTGCTATCAACATAAACTTCAGATGCAGGTAATGAGTCGCATCGTCATGATTATCAAAATATATTTTACTAAGAAAGTTGAAATACTATAAAATTCTATGCTACCTAGTATGTTCTGGCTTACTCTATAAATATGTATTTATTACTTATTTCTTAACTTACTGCCCTTATCTTTCTAAGATTATAATTGGTCAGTTTTTTTAGCATTTTAAAATATTAAATGAATAAAAACTTGTTTACTATTATTGATTTTGAATGAGCATTTTATTTCATGAAAGTGCATTTGAAGAGGTTTATAATGAAAAAGAAAATTCCCAAGGCTGCAAAATAATAACTTTTGAAATGCGTTATTGATTGTCCAAAGGCCCTTATCACATATTTTAAGGTTTTTTTTTAAGAGAAATTATGTTTTAAATAGATAAACGTCTTAGAACAGTCTTTATGAAATACTTTTCAAGTTGGACAGCAATGCAGTCTGTCTGGACAAAACCATAAAAAGTAGTCAAAATCTGAAGTGCCCATCATTCATGATTTTTATGATTAATACTCTGTATTGACATGTATAGCAAACCTGAGTGTTTGGGTTTTTTGTTTGTTTGTTTTGTTTCATTTTTGTTTTTACTAATTTCTTCCTCTGGCGCTAAAAAGGAAAAAAAAATAGGCAAATTTATACAATACCTTTGACTTAAACCTTAGTCAAAGGTTAATATTAGTCAACTCTTAATATAATATTAGTCAACTATAAATTATCAGTGGCTTATGACATAACCATTCAGTTTTTGTTTATATAATAGGAGGACTAAGGCTGGCTCCAGCTTTGCTGTGGCCAACTGAGCTCAACTGAATTTTGCTCCATATGTCTTCTCATTCTGGATCTAGACTGAGGAAGCAACCGCTCTCTGGGGCATACTATTTTCACAGTGGAGAGTAGAAACTGAAGCATGGAATATGCTGTGTCCATGGCCGTGGTCGTCGCCAGCCTACACAGTCTTTGTAGAGCATTGCCTCCCAGATGATATTTTGGCTTCGTCCTTCAGTAGGACATTCCAGTGTTCTTCTATCAGTCAGACTGGCCATTTCTAGATGGCATGGTATGTGATACAACCAGTGCATCCCATTTTCATGGCCTACGCCTCTACCCCTTTTACTGTGAACTGTCTTTCACTACATTATTTTGAGCATAACTCCAAGTCTGTAGATCACATTTTTTAAAAGATTTTATTTATTTATTTGACAGAGAGACACACAGTGAGAGAGGGAACACAAACAGGGGAGTGGGAGAGGGAGAAACAGGCTTCATGCTGAGCTGGGAGCACGATGTGGGGCTCAATCCCAGGACCCTAGGATCATGACTTGAGCAGAAGGCAGATGCTTAACCAACTGAACCACTAGGGTGCCCCCTAAATCAGATACTTTTTAAGCTTCCTGCTGCTGGTACTGACTGAGGATCTGAAGTTAGGAGAGGCAAACCCAGAGAATGGATGCCTATTCCAAGAGTAACAAACCACTGCCTCTTCCAGAAAAGAAAGGGCCCAATCTAGTCATGTGGTCTGTTGGTCTTCTCAGGAACAATGCTATGCAAGGGCTCAATGGCAGTCCATATATTTAGTGGTGGCAATAGTTAGAATGGTCTTAGTATGAAGAAATCTATGCTGTGGGGCCCAACCTTGACATCCATGTCGGCCACTATGGCTACTCTATAATGTGCCCACTGTGCCTATTTTAGAGTGGCCAAAGATGAAGACTGGCTAATATAAATTAAGACATTTAAAAAGAAAACAAATAAATAAAAATCCCCCCAAAACAAGAACTTGGTTGTTCAGTGCCTCTTTTGTGATGAATGTTTTCTAATAGAATCAATGTGATAAAATAAATTTTATACTTTTGCTCACTCTCATGTATCCATCAGCATCTTTCTATATCCAATTTCATTTTGCCTGATTTCCTAATCCTTTTATATCCAAATCACTGATGGTTGGCCAGGCTATTTGGCACCTTCCAATAAATCTGTGTATCTCCTTATTTTAGGCCTCTTCCCATTCCGCACCCAGTGGATGACCAAGTGTACTATTTGAAGTGCTGCTTACCGGAAAAACTTCCTCTAAGGCAATTTCTGATATGAGGGTAGTGCAGCCATCTTGTTTCAACATATAACTCTATACCAAGCTGAAATATCCATAAATCAAGTTCAGACTTTTTTTTCAGCTGCTCCTATGGGACTCCTGTCCATGACCCGAGAAGCATACTGAGGGAGAGAAACTAGTTCAACCACAGGGGACGATTTCTTGTGCATGCAGCTTACTCACACTCTCTGGCCCTGCTCTGCCAGATCTAAGATGTGTCACTTCCATTTTACAATGGACCTACTGAGCCCAACTGGGAAGCTCAGGACCAGTGATCACTTCTTTGATTTGATGGTCCAACATTCCATTTTGACAAGTGCCCAAGAGCTTTCCAAGAGTTGTTTCTTAAATGGTTTATACTTCTCTAGTATAAACAGTATGGCTTTGATCTCAAATCTCAGAAGACAATGTTTTGATTCTCTCCCTGGCTCTCGGTGTATACTTCAAACTGTGTCTTTTCTACAACTGATCTCTTCAGCCATAGAAGAAGGTCTGCTGGATTACACAGTCCAAGTCACAGGGATGCTTGCACTGGAGTCTAGACCTGCTACAGAGCCTTTTCCAATTTCAAACCCTACAGCAAACCTAGTAGTTTTCTGTGTTACTCAGTATATGAGCCAGACTGGTTTTAGATGTGGAATGAACTGTCAACAGAGCTTAATGAGGCCTATGAACATTTGTGCTTCCATCTTTGTGGGAGAGATACAAAATACACCAATTTGTCTTTTACTTTGAAAAGGATAACCCAGTACTTTATGGACACATGGCACCTAAGATCTTAATAGAAGTAGCAGGTCCCTAACATTTTGTAGGTTTTTTTCTCACTTTGGAGCCTGTATATATTACTAAGCCTTTGAGCTTGTTAGCCATTTCTTTCTTAACCCGCCTTGATCAATTTGAGTGTAATGGGACAGTGTTATGTTCTGTGAGATGTCCTGATGATTTTGATCTCTTTGGACTATATTATGACAGGGCAGGAGAATTAACACAGGCAAGAGAAAAAGATGTAAATGTATATTGTTGAGGGCTCAGTGTGAATGCAAAACTGTTTCTCATCTCACTTTCTGCAAGTGAATCCCTCTTCATTGCCCCTCCAACCTCGTGAGTCCTTATGATCGTTGCAATCTCCTGATTTCCAACGGTTAAACACTACTGTCTGGGCTCAGTTTCTTCAAGCTCTCCATCATTTCCATTGCCATTAACAAGCTGAGCTATGTCTTTCTACCATCTTTTTTCCTACTGTCATCCCTGATCTTTGGAAAAGAGTCATGACTGAGTAAATTAGTGATTGTGATGTCTCACCAGCATATTACCCATAGTCTTGATGAATTATGTATCTTATGGACTCCCTCGTGGAAAATATTATTCTCATTTCTTGGCATGACATAATATCCCATTCTAACATACTTTCCAAAGTCTTTTTCTTCTTTTATGCCTCTACCATCTTCCATGGCAATTTGGGAATTTCAACTTTACCAAGACTGTTTTTAAGGATTCCAAGGCTTATTTTAGCAGCAAATTTTCCCTAAGCCTTGGGGTCTTTTCCAAGGCATTAAATCCCATGTTTCAAAAGAATGCTCCCTAGTCAATAAACTCTTGCTTTTCCAATCATCAGTATCCCCCTTTTGATCAAATACTCTGAAAATCTAATCCCACAGATATTCTTCAGACTCCTGATACTACATGACAGCTGGTTCTTGAAGATTCATGGGGTCTTTTCTTATTTAGCAATCCTAGTATATTTACATCCCATGGCTGGATGATGTTAGACTTTAACTATGATTTTCAGTTTAGAAGCTAGGAGAGAAAGTTGGGCCATCTTCTGAGGGATGTACTTTCAACCTTATGTGGCAGCAGCCTCTCAAGTACCTCCTGCATGGAAAAATGGTCAGCTCTTAGAGGAGAGAGGTGGGCCAACTCTGCAGGCTTCCAGATTATAGATCTTTAGGGAAATTCATTCAGATATTCCTATTCTAATTTTTATGCCCCAACTTTTCCTAAGTAGGGCTCTCACCTTGGCATAAGAACACTTTTTAACTCATATCCAGTCATCTTTGCAGGTCAGTGGCCCTAAATATCAGATCCTAAGTTTTCTCTCCATTCTCCCTTTGCAAAATATAAGGAACTCTTTCTAAGCTACGCAAGATGTCATCTAACTTTCATACTTACATTTGAGCTATTTTTTAACCACATTCAGTTCCTCATTATCTCTCTTGTGATCTACAATACAATTTGCTAATAATCAGCCAAATCTATTTTCTTTGCTCCACGTTTCTCCAATGCCTGAATATTGTCCTTGCTGGAGCATGCACATTTACCAAGACATTCTTCAAAGTCACCACTGATGAAATTTTTATCCATTGGACTGCAGTTTTATGCCAGAAACTATCTATGATCCAGAGAAGAGAAGATATTATTTTCTGGTAGGTGGCAAATAATCCAGTTGCAAAACCTCATCTTATTCACTGATATCACAGACCACTTCCAGTGTCGATTGTGTTAGCTAGTTCTTCTGGAAAGCAGAAGCCAAGATTGAATTAACAGTGCAAAAAGTGTATTGGGAAAAATACCTGTGAAACACAAAAACTCAAGAGAGACAGGAACACCCAAGGAAACTGTGGTGATGGTCGGCTCATGTGAGAGAAGAGAAGCAATGCTAAAAGACTGTGTAGGATGAGCCGCACACAGAGATGCAGCTCTGAGAAAATCTCAGCCAAGATCATGGGATCTCCTTTGGAAAGAGGAAAGACTGCTCTTTGAGGAGTCCTGTGCTGCCTCAGAACTGAGACCCTCTTGTACCGCTGCCATCCATATTCGATGGGTGAGCAATGTCCAAAAAGCATGGGGCCTTGGCTCAAAGTTGAGGCCTAGCTTGAAGGCACCTAGACCTGGAGACTGTCATCCACCTGTTCCTTTTGACAGGTTTTCTTGCTTGCTTGCGTGTTTCCTTCTCGCCCTCCCTCCTTCTTTCTTCCTTCCTTCCTCTTTCTTTTTTTTTTTCTTTCCTTCTTTCTCTTTCTCTCTCTCCCTTCCTCCCCCTCCCTCTCTCTCTCTCTCTCTTGCTTTTCTTTCTCTCTCTCTTTCCTTTCTTTCTTTCCTCCTTTTCTCCCTCTTTCTCTCACATTTATTTATTTATTTATTTATTTATCTTTCTCTCTGTCCCCTTCCCTCCTCCCTCCCTCCCCCTCTTCCTTCCTTTCTTAAGATTTATTTACTCATTTGAGAGACACAGAGCAAGAGAGAGACAGAGAGAGAGAGAGAGAGCAGGGGAAGGGGCAGAGGGAGAGAGGGAGAGGGAATCTTAAGCAGACTCTGTGCTGAGCACGAAGCCCAATGCAGGCTCCATCCCACAACCCTGAGGTCATGACCTGAGCTGAAATCAAGTTGGTCACTCAACCAGTTAAGCCACCAGGCTCCCCTTGATAGATTTTCTTTTCTTTTCTTTCTTTCTTCCTTATTTTATTTATTTAAAAGAGGGAGAGAACACAAGTGGGGGAGAGGGGCAGAAGGAGAGGGAGAAGTACGCTCCCCAATGAGCAGGGGCCCTAACTTGGGGCTCCATTCCAGGACACTGGGATCATGACCTGAGCCAAAGGCAGATACTTAACTGACTGAGTCACCCAGGTGCCTCAACAGGTTTTCTTTTGAAAGGAAATCTGAACAACAGACCTCCATGGCTGCACAAAAGACTCACTAATATATTGTCATTTCAACAATTTATTCAAACAGTAAAAACTTGTGTTATAACACAAAGCAACTCCAAAAAGTATGAGAATAAAGAAAATCACCAAATACTTGTTTCGTAATAAACTCCTTTTCACAATTTACTTTTATCACCCTTCCTGTACTTATAATTTAATATCCTTCTATTTTTGTCCCCTGGTTTGTCAAAAATATCCCATCCTTCTTTATATCTTCTTGAAATAAAACCGACACCATTATATTTCCTTTCTTCTCTATTATATTGTTTTTACATAAAATATATGCTTTTTGATCATCTTTCTAGTGAGAAAAATCTAACAGCCACAACGAGAAAATGTTTCACACATACACAAACACACAGGTACACACCTAACTTCTGCAAAGTTTTGAATTATGAGAAATAAAAGAAACATACTATTTGGCATCTTGCCTCAAGAAGCTCCCACTCGGCTAATCAAAAGGCAAAATTAGGTTTTCTTTTCTCACTCTTCCTCCTTCCATCTCCACTATCACAAAAGTAACACTGCTCTTTGTGAAAGATAAAGGCAGTATCCTCTTTCCGGTGTCCTTCTAGTTCCTGCTAAGAGAGATTAATTTGCCAGGATGTGAGGATGTTGATCTTCATGAAAGCTAGTCTCCTGCCTAATTAGGAAAGTTTTCTCATTCATATTACTAGCTAGCTTCCTGCTTCTCCTTGATGATAAATAATTTTGTGCTGAATGAAATAAATTGTTCATTCAATCGTTACCAGAGCAAGCATTCCAATCAGAAAATACAGAACATGATAAAGAACTTATCTTTTTTAAAGCTGTAACTATACATCCCATCTCAAAGTACCAATCTCAAATGACCATATCATAACATTTTAAATCATATTTAACCAGAACGTATTTATTATAGACTTTCCAAAAAGTGATTTTGAGCATGTGTTTTTTTTTTTTTTTTCTTTTCAAAGGAACACTCAAAAATACTTCTGTGTGCATGATGCTATTTTAGGAGCCTGACTCGCTTCCTAACAATTTGATATTCTTAACCAAACACACAATGGTTCCAAATCATGAAATAAGTTTATTTTTATAATCACATCATTGTTCAGTTCTTTAGTATTATATACCAAGCATTAGGCTAAATACTCTGAAATTTAAACACCAAAAATATAAACTGGATTTATGTCCTGAAATATGCACTAGATGGCATTCACTCAATTTTACGCAAAACAAAACAAAACAAACAAGCAAGGAAGCTATATAAAAACTGATGGTCCAAAATAAAAATAAGCAATCAATTTTGTACTAAGTAGGCAACTATTATATATGGCTGGACATGAAAAATACAAAAACCAGAAGACATGCCCTTTGGATGAAGACACATTCATTTCATTTTGTTTTATGAGTTTAACTTTGCACCTTTTACATATCTCAACATAGAACAAATTATAGGTACAACCATTCCTCTTGTTTTTCTCACCTATCCCAAACCTGGCTCTTCTTCTAAAATAAAACATGACTAATGTGCCTTAGTTGGGCACATGTGCAATTATATTGGTCCTTCTAGTTTCATTGTTGCCTTAGAACACTCTGCAATAAAAGACTATTCATAGTGAACTCATCCTCCTTCTGGAAAGTGAAATAAACGTCTTCTGTTTAAGTCCTGAGGCACACAATAAAGTCAGTAGAAATTTCTTCACAATCTCTTCCCTTTATGCATGTTATTCCTCAGCCAATTTTGCATGCGACCAAAGTTGGGAATGACCCAAGACTTAGATCAAACCATAAGTGGAAATAGCAAGGAAAAATAATAACATTAACATCTGTTTGGAATGTTAGCTTCTTCTTTAGAACAAAGGAATTTTAAATGTGGTGAGGTGATACAGAGCAGAGGTTAAGATTAAGGACTTCTGGAATCATACTGACTGCAGAGTTTAGTATAGTTTACTTAACTCTTTGAATTTTAACTTCTTAATCTGCTCAAATTATCAGTAATACTTTCATTATGGGGTTGTTTTAAAGATCAAATTAAATTATGTAAAGACTAACATACTACTTTACACACAGTAAGTGCTCAGTGAATTATTATTATTATCAGTATAACACACAGCTCTACAATATTATACTTACTAATAAAAAATATTTGGCAAAAATGAATCTTTGCTTTTAATGTCCTACCGAAATATATCAAATGCTAGAGAAGTTATTTAAAAATGGATTAGAACAGGAAATCATTTACTAGAAATATGTTAAAATAAATGTATGTTAGAATCCCAAGGTCCATTTGGTAATATAAATAAGATAATTAAACAACAATAAGATCAACCAAGTGAATTAAAGGCATTTCTAAATTATTGCACAAAGTGAAAGGAAACAAGAAGAAAACTCTTTGAAGTCATGGATACATCTAAATATCTTTTCACTTCTTAATTTTCCTATCTGAAGATATATATGAGAAGCTTCACAATTTGAAATTTATAGCACACATACTTTATTTAAAATGTTTTGGAGTGGAAGCCAATTACAAGACACATAAAGAGTTTGTGGGTGGGATAGTACCAAGGTGACTAAGGTCTGGGATTAAGTCTTTGTCCAGGAGAAAAGCTTTGAGAGAAAATTAGGCCTTATTAACTGGACACAAAGTTTCTAGAGACCTAGATGATCCTTCAATGTATTTGGATCACCTGCGGGGTTAGTTTCAATATGTATGATGTGCCCTAATATTAATACTGTCGTCTATGAATTTAAGATTAGCAGCTTGGGCCAATTTGCAGTAAGAACCAGGATGGGAGCCTTATTCTCACATCCCCAAATGCTGACTACAGATTGTAAACGGAGTTCTCAGGCCATGTCTTTTCTGTTCACAACTGCATTTCCCTGTCAGCTAATGCCAAACATACAGCAGGCTTTTCCTTTGTAGAATTAAATGCCTAATCAAGGTATTAGACTTCAACTTAGTTGGATGCCAGTTGGCCCTTTTGCTTCTACTGATGGGGTTTTCAGTCTTTTCTGGAACTCAATCCCAGATTTCTCTCTGGATCTGGCCTTTGGCTACTTCCCTTTAAGCCCTGAGCTGCTTGATACTTCCAAGAGAAGTGGTTCCAATGTATAATCAAACCATTTTCATTTGAGGTTAACAGCTCAACATAATTTCTTGACTCTCCCTCTAATTTGTTATTCAAGAGGCACTCCTCTCCACCTACCCCCCTCCATCACTACCATGGGAATGGCCTCTGCAGTTTTACAACTAAGAAACATTATAAACAGACTGCTATAGCAGCAGAGAAAATTTATATCTTCCCAGAGCAAATATTAAATCAATCTCTGTGCTTAGCTAAACCAAATAATTCCTGACTTTGCGTTTTGCTCTCACAATCATAAAACTGTGAATAAAGACAACTAAAGATGGTAGCAGAAAGAGCTCACCTATATTAATCTAACATAATCCCACAGTGTGATTAATTCTGGGTTAGAAAGAGGAGCCAATTCGAACTGCTAAATTAGATGATTCTAGCTCAATAAGAATTTCCTCATAGGTCTTACTTTCAAAATATTATTATTTTTATCACTTTGACAATTACTATCTTCCTCTTCTTATTTATCTACCATACATCTTTTTTAGGGAAGAATCTGTTCAAATCTTTTTCTTTTTCCTTTATTGTGTTTGTTTCCTAATAATTGAATTTTGAGAGTTCTCTATATATTATGGATATAAGTTTATATCAGATCTGTGATTTGAAAGTATGTTTACCCAGTCTATGGCTTATCTTTTCAATCTCTTAAGAGATAAGTTCCTCAGGCACGTTGGTGTTCTCTCTGCAGAGGAAAGTCTCCTCTTTCCTCTGTGACTTTACAGAGCACAGGCTTAACTATTATTATTTTTTTATTTAGTAAAATCCAATTTATAATTTTTAAAAATTGATCATAATTTTCACATTGCATCTGAAAAAATTTTGCCTAAGAGAACTTACATGGTTTAAGATCTTACACTTTAGTTCACGATCCATTTTGTGTTGGTTTTTGCATAAATTGCAAGGTAAGGACAATATTCTTTCTTACATATGGATATGCATTGTTTCAGCACCATTTTTTGGGGAAAAAAAAAAAGAAGAAGATCGTCACTTGTCCACTAATTTCTGGACTCTATCTATTATAATGATCTATTTGTTTACATTTAGGCAAACCCCACACTGTCTTGATGCCTGTAGATTTATGATGCCTTGACATCAAATAGTATAAATTTTCCTGGCCTGTTATTCTTTTACAAAAGGTTTTTAAACTCCTTTTTAATCTCTTTTCATTTCTATACGAATTTTAGAATTATCTAATCATGGTAATGCTGGCAACACAGAATGTGTTATGAAGTATTCCCTCCTTTTCAATTGTCTAGCAAAATTATCTCTATATAGAATTGGTATCTATTACGTCTTCCACAAATGTTTAGTAGAATTCATAAATAAAGCCATCAAGGCCATTCTGGATTTGAGGGTGCTTGATAAAGAGTGCAAGAATTCATCAACTTGGAGGTACTCTCGAAGGACAAGGGTTTGAAAACCTTGCCCAGGGCCCCTGAGGATGTGGCAAAATTTTTGCTAAGGTAACCAGAAGAACATGGAAAGTGATGGCCAATGCTGAGCAAAATGGGATTGCTTGATTTTGCCTAGCAGAGATCTACTCTGTGGAAGTAATAATGCAGCTGAGGGAGGTGGACCCGCTGGAACCAATATCTGAAGCCAGAAGACCCATCAGAGAATTGTATTTTATGGGAGGTCCCAGAATACACCATGTGCCAAAACTATTAGGAATGCATCAGTGATTGTGCCACAATCTTCACTTAGGCATTTGGTATTGGTCCTTCCCTGCTGATCAGAGCTGGGCTTGTTAATATCCTTGAGGACAATGGGACGTAAGAGAAATAGAGGCCAGGTGGCAGCTTTTAACCACCAGAAGCCAGGGGACCATAATTACCATTAAGTCTAGCGAGGTCAAGGGGGCAGTGAAGGGGTGTGACCTCCAGGGAGTTATGGAGCTGGTTAATAGAACACGGTGTCTCTAAGGGCAGAACAGACAGGCAGCCAAGAAGATGGCTGATTAACATCTACAACCAGAAATAATCAAGAATGGAGGGATAGGAGACTGAAGGCAGTCTTCCAGATACAAAGCCACAATTCCTTTCACAGTTGCTGAACTTATTTTCAGATCTGGAACCCACTGACTAAAAAATTAGCTAGGTCTCTAACATAAAGGATTCTGCAACACTACAGCAAGTAAATAATGTAATAATTCTCTCAGTCCTTTCCCAAAGGGACTCATGTCCACTTACTAAAGTGATGGTACACTGAAAAAATAAAACTCAAGAAGTGTGAGACACAGGGTCTGAGCTGACTTTAAGAGCTAGAGATCCAGAGCATTCCCATGATCCTTTTATTGGAACTGGAGTTTATTGGGGCCAGAAAATGAATGGAGAAATGACTAAAGTCAGGCTCCTGGTAGGACCATTGGATTTGTGAATCCACACATGATCTGCAGATCATTTCTCCAGATCCTGAGTATGTGGCTGAAATTGATAGAGTTGGCCGTTAAAGCAACTCCACGCTGGATCCTTGGCTGATGGGGTAACAACTATCACAGTGGAAAATCCCCAGAGGAAACCACTGAAACTAACTCTGTGTGGCCAATATAGCAAGTTTAACATTACATTACATTGAGGAGTGAGGAGAGCACAGGAAAAATCAGTGTGATCCATAAAAAACTAGAAAGGTGATCCCTGCCATACTTTTGTTTCATTCACCAATCTGGCCCTGAAAGAAACAAGATGGATCCCAGATAATGGCTACTGCAAGCTGAAGCAATGAGTACAGATTACAGTTGCAGCTACAGCAAATTAATAAGGTCTCCAGGCCTATGGAATGGAGCCATTAACTTAGCAAAAGCATTCTTTTGTATTTCAATAAGAAAAGAGGATCAGAAACAGCTTGCATTCATGTGCAACAGTATTCATTTAGAGTTTTGAATCAGAGCTATATTAACCACACTCCTTCCCATTGACAAAATAGAGCTTAAAGAGCTCTGGATCGCTGAGCACTCCACAGATCATCACATGAATGCATTCTATTGACAACAGCATGCTGCTTCCAGAGGCAAGAATGGGTGAGCATATTAGAAATCTTGGTTAAGATAACATGTACTTCAGACAGCAGGAGATCAATTCTATGAAGATTCTTAGACCTGTCACTTCAGTATAGTTTTAGGAGGTTAGTGGTCATGGCTGTGCTTGGACAGTAACTCAAAAATAAAAGAAATTACTGTATCTTGCATCTTCTGATAAGTCCCTTAGGGTTATGGTGACAACACATCTATATCAGAGAATTCTGTTCTGGCCCATTTGCCTGCTGATATGGAAATTCAGAAAAGAAGAATTTGGAGAAGAAAGGGCTTGGTAGTATGTCCAGGCTGTCAAGCCAACAGCACAATGCCTTGGCCACATGTCTTAACAGACCCTATGGTGTCTGAGGTATCAGAAGTAGGAAAAGATGTGGTGTAAAGCTGATGACAAGCACCAGTGGGATAATCACAGCCCAGACCCCTGGGAGTCAGGAGGAGTAAGACTATGTCATCCAAAGCAGAGGTGACTGACATACCTAAGTTGAAATGTTCAGTGAGTTATGCCTTTGTATAATCCCATATGCACAGGTAGAACCCGTGACTTGCTTCTAGCCAATAGACTATGGTAAAGCTACACCCTAGATTAAGTTATGCCATAGCAAAGGTGTTGAGACAGTTACCCTTTTGATTACATCATGTTATATAATGCTCCTGTTTTAGCAGACAGGAGCAAGATTCTGCTGATGGCTTTAGAGAAGTAAGCTGCTGTTCTTTGAGAAGGTCTTGTGGTTGGGAGCTAAGAGTAACCTTTAGCTAAGAATGGTTCTCAGAGGACAGCCCACAAGGGACCTCAGTCTTTCAACTGCAAGGAATTGAATTGTATGTGGGCAATAATGATGTCTGGATTGTATAACCTTGGGCAATTGTTTAACTTCTCTAAGTCTCAACTACCTCATTTTTAAAATAATAAAAAAAAATAATGAAAATTGCTAATACATAATTAACAATTACTACATGTGATGTGAAAACTAATCCAACACACTTTTCTGCTTTTGTGGTAAACAATACTGGAATGGGCAAAAACAAAAGTTACATGGGCCATGAAATAGTTTTTCTTAGAAGATAAGTTAGCCAGAACAACTTATTTAACAAGGCTAAATGCTCATGCATCAATACTTCTCCCCAGACCCTTTCCTCACTGTGCCCACCAACCCATGTATCTCATGTCATAAACTACCCTATCCCCAACCAGTCAATGGATTTTTAAGACTCCTCATAAAATCATTGGTCCAAATTTTCATGCCACATATAGGTGTGTACATATATATGTAAACATATATACACATACATACATGATGTTATATGTATACATTTTTTGATATAATCTATATGTTTTTTCTCCTGACTTCCCTGTTCTGAGACTCTCCTAAGAATGGTATTTCCCTTTATAGCAGTAGGCTTAATAAATTGAGTTATGCTGATTAATCTGGCTTTTGGAAGTATCTTTTGGGGATTCACAGATGGCATAGGCCTTCTTCTAAGAACCACATATATATTAATTTTTTTAATCCTCAAAGTAGCCCTATGAGTTAGATATTATTATTATCCACATTTTACAAAAGCAGAAATTGAGATCTCAAGAGTTTAAATAACCCAGGAGAGTGCTTTTGTGAAGATGAAATGTAATAATGCAGAAGGATACAGTATAGGTGCCTAGCACAAAGTAAGTTTTAGGAAATCTGACTATTATTTATTTTTCTTTTACATTAGTAATTGGAAGGAAAAAATAATCACCTCACCAGAGACATCTCTACTATCATTACCATGAATATCTTCATGCTGGGAGAATTGTATACATTTTTCCAATCCCCAAAATATTTGGTTGTAGAGATACCAGAAGGTGGGATATTTTCAGCATATGTATGTGTGTGTGTGTGTGTGTGTGTGTGTGTATGTATGTGTGTGTCTGTGTGTGTGTGTGTATATATATACTGTTATGTGAACATACACATACTGTTATGTGAACAATAACATATATTTATAACATATGTTTGTTTTCTGGTATTTCCTTTTTAAAAATCTCTATTTTTTATATCCTTCCAATCTTTGATCTAGAGTGGGAATATGACAGTCAGAGAAGTTTTGTATTATTTCCAGATCTGAGGAGGTAAGTGTTATTAACTATGTATCATCTGAATCGGGAATCAGGAATTTTTTTTCTGTAAAAGTCCAGGTAGTAAATATTCTGGGTTTTGGCCTCCGTAAAGTTCTGTCACAACTACTCAACTTTGTCATAAAGGCAAAAAAGTAGCCATAGGTAATACAGAGATGAATGGATGTAGGTATGTATGTTCTAGTAAAACTTTATTTACAAGAACAGTTGGCAGGCAGTTTTTAATCTCCAAGCTGTAGTTTGCCGATAGCTCTTCTAGGTGCAACTTTGAAAGCATCCAGAATCCTGTCTTTTTTTCTTCCTTGATTTTCTTCCCATGTCTAACAATCCCTAGGAAGTGCTCACTCATAGATGTAGCATTGCTTCTCCATTTACGGGCCCCATCAATAACTCTTCCGGGTTGTCATGATATTTAATATCGCACTTTGGTAGCTTTTATGACAAAATAAAGATATTATAAGTAAAACCTGGCTGGGAAACAACTCGGTTAGCTGCTGAACTGTGTGAGATCTGAAAGTCTGGATGGTATAATGCTGGCGTCGTCTGGCCGTCTTTTAGAGAAGGCGGTCTCTCTATGAGTTTAGACAACAATTTCACTAGGGATAAGTGAACTATTTTGTCAAATTCGGCACCCAATCCAGTTTCATTATTTTAGAACATAAAACTGTTTGGTGATTAGCTTTGTTTACACTTGGCAAAGTATTGCTTCCTCTTCTGAAGGGGAAAAAAAGGACAAAAAAAAAGCTCATAAAAATTTCAAAAAGCTTTTGACTTCAAATAGTTCTTGCAAAACTGCATTTGGATGAGTTAAGTGTGGAGGAATCAAAACCATATGGATTATACTTCTTTTAAAATAAACACTGATTTAAAAATCGAGGGAAAATTCTTGGAAAACTAGGCTTTACTCTTCACAGACTCCAAATAGTCAAAAACAACGTTAAGAAATTTGATAAACCCAAAGCACAGCTGGGTTTACCCATTCTTAATTATAGTGTTTTCATTGTATATCATGTAAAAATAAACAGCCTCAGGAGTGGCCTACATTCAGTTATTTTAGAAGAGTGTGGGGATTTTCGTATATCTTTGGAGTAACCTTTCCCCAAATCCTGGATTTGAGGTAAATCACATTATAGCATTTGAAATGTTAAAATATTAAGCCCTTGTCACTCATCATATTTTATTTTAAAAAAACCCAGTCTTTGCCCCCAATCAGAATTAACAAAATTTTGAGAAAGACTTATTACAGTTCTCATAAGGTGACTTATTCTGATGTAAATCTATACATTTAAGTATTTAATCACCAAAAAAAACACAAAGAATCTAGCTCTCTTATTTAATTAAATGACATTTCTGAATGGGAATTAATGACCACCATAAAGCATTAACACCAATTCTCTTGACCATAATCTTCATTCAAATGGAATCAAATCAACTAACCATTAATTCACTCTCTACCATGTCGCATGGAACTCTGCTAGGATGAAGGGTTCAAAAACAAGACACTGTCTCATGGAGAAACAAAGAAGAAAATGTGGTTAAGTAGATGATTACAGTGTAATGTATATTTGTCATAACACAGGCAAACATAAATCCTTATGACTCCAGAGTAGAGATGACCGGTTTCCTGGAGGAAAGAGTGAAGATTTTTTAGATGAAGGGACATCTGAATTGGCCCATAATAGGTCAGTATCCATTTACCCGATGACAAAAATGAAGCAGAGCATTTGATGAAAAAGGGGCAGTACATACAAAAATTGGGAAAACTTGGGTGAATCTGGAGCACTTCTATGTGGCTGGAGGACAAGGAGGGTGTGTTAAGGGGAAGGATGGCCAGAGATAAGACTAGAATGTCAGACTTAGCCTCATAAAAAAAGAACTTTCTGAGTCATATTACATCTGGAATTAATGGGTAGCTATGGATGGTATTTAAGGTTACTATGA
This sequence comes from Mustela lutreola, assembly GCF_030435805.1. NCBI lineage: Eukaryota > Metazoa > Chordata > Mammalia > Carnivora > Mustelidae > Mustela > Mustela lutreola. The sequence goes on from NC_081297.1 coordinate 123,085,444, forward strand.
GATGCAGGGAGAAAAACAATTCTGATAGCTGGAGGATAATTTTTAGGGATGTGAGTGTGTGTGTGTGTGTGTGTGTGTGTGGAGTGAGGGATGGGATTGCTCAAAATAGGACTGGGATTCTCAAAAATTGCATACAGGCTACCGTAATACAGCATTTTGACAAATGCAGCTTTGACACTATCACTAAAAGTAGGCTCTGTGAGGACAGCCATATCTGGCCTCCTTCCCGCAGTGTTTTCAGGCCTTGGGACAGCAGGTCTGGCACATAGACAGTGAGAACTGGTCCAAGGAATAAATGACATATGGGAAGGTCATGTTGTATTGATATTAATCAGTGTGATGAGTCATTAATGAACCTCAAGTCTAGAAGATACATAGAAAGAATGATAGCCAAGAAACTAAATTTTAAATTTAATTTGGAATTCATTTTTACCAGTCTGGGAGAAAGAGGAAATAGCCTCTTTCTTCATGCACCAGCCCCTTCATTCTCTCAATTCCTATATGTTTCCTCACCCAGCTTCTCTTTGTTCCCCTGTGGTACTGTGTGCCACCTCCCAAAACAAACTATCCTCCCAGTTAAAGAGATGCAGCACTGACCTAGGGAAAATTAAGAAGTAAGTGAAATTTTGTCTTCTGAACTCTATTCTTCCTTTCTTTTCCTCTCCTCCTTGAATGACATACATGCCCCTCAACACTGTCAAAAAGCAGCGTGAGACTTCTGGTTTCCAGTTCCACATGTAAGGAAGTTGGGAAGTCACTGCTCTGTCTTAAGAAGCAAAAAGGTAAAAAAATATGAAAAATCAATAACCGTTCTTAGATCGGTAAGAGGAGGGAAGACACAGGGCAAACTGCTGCCCCTATGATTGGAGAGTCAGATGGCTGTTCACAGAGCTGATGGAGCAGGGACACCCTGGCAGAAACTGCCTCAGGAGCCAGTGGCACAGTGGGAAGACCTAAATTATAACTGATGAATTGACCGAGGCTCAGTGCAGACCACTCTTGAGAGTTCAAAACTCCAGGGCGACCCTACAATCTTGTGAGATTTACCTCCAGGAATAAAAGCTGATTCTCATAGAAAATAGAAGAGAAAAATCCCTTCCTGCTTTTGGTAGAGGTAAAGGAAAAGGCACCATTTTGAAATATGCCAGAGCACTCTGTTCTTAACAAAGCCTGCTATCAGCAAAACTAACCCAGAGCCTAATCTGCTGGAGCATTATCAGAATCTGACTTGGAGAAAAGTTCCCAACTCTAGTCTACTCTAGCCATCCTGCTCACCTCATTGAGGAGGGAAAACAACAACAACAACAACAACACACACACACACACACACACACACACACACAATGAACAGTTGAGAAGCTTTTGTGAGGTTCATAGTCCAGAGTCACTGAAAGATGGAGACCTAATCACGGGACTATCTCCATGACCCTCATATCTCACGACCACATTGCTAAAGCCTATTTATAGCAGTTCTTTTACTCAGCACATCATGCCTGGCTATCTGGAAAAAAATTACAAGGCATACCAAAGTCTAAAAATACAATTTGAAGAGACAGAGCAAGAGAAGAATCAGACATGGCAAGGGTGCTGGAATTATCAGACCACGAATTGAAAACAACCATGATAACATGCTAGGGGCACTAACAGGTAAACAACATATGAGAATGGATGGGGAATGTAAAAAGAGAAGGATATTCCAAGAAAGAATAAAAAAGAAATGCTTGAGATAAAAACAACAATAACAACAAGACACTGTAACCCCATGGCTGTTTCACAGCTGAGGAAAGAATTTCTCAGCTAGAGGATATATCAATAGGACACTCAAACACCGAAAAACAAAGAGAAAACAGACTAAAAACAAAGGGAAAAAACAAAAAAAAAACAAAATAAAGCACAAACAAAAACAAAAAACAAAAATACCAGAATATCCATGAACTATGGTACAGCTACAAAAGGTGTAACATAGGCATAAAGAAGAAACAGAAGGAAAAGCAAGGAACAGAAGAAATATTTGAAACAATAATGACCGAGAATTTCTCCAACTTAAGGTCAGACACCAGAGGACAAACCTAGGGAGCTCTGAGAACACCCAGGAGGATAAATATCAAAGCAAATTATACCTAGGCACTTGTTTTCAAACAATATAAAATCAAAGATAAAGAAAAAACATTTGAATGAAGCAGGGGGTGGGGAACTGGTGGGGGGTGAGAACAGCTTACCTATAGAGAACACAGATAAAAATTACATCTGACTTCTTTTCAGAAATCATGGAAGCTGAGTGATAAACTCTTGTGAGGTTCATAGTGGATTGAAATATTTAAAGAGGAGAAAACCAAAAACAACCAACCTAGAATTCTGTACCCTGCAAAATTATTATTCAAAAGTGAAGAAATAAAGAGCTCCTCAAGCAGACAAAAATAGAGAGAATTTTTTGTCAGTAGACCTGCCTTGCAATAGATGTTAACAAATGTTTTTAAAAAGAAGGAGAATAATATAGGTCAGAAATTCAAATCTATATAAAGTAAGGAAAAGCATTTAAGAAAGAATAAGTGAATGAAAAATATATCAGTGGTTTCTAGGGTATAGAATGGAGATGAATAGATGGAGTAAAGAGGATTTTTAGGGCAGGAAAATTTCTCCCTACAATCCCATAATGATAGATACAAGGTATTCTACATTTGTTGAAATCTGCAGAATGTATAACACCAAGAGTGAACCATAATGTAAACATTGGGCTTTGGGTAACTATGATATGAAAATGTAGGTTCATCGTTGTAACAAATGTCCCACTCTAGTGGGGGATGTGTATTGTGTGGTATGCATGTGTGGGTACAGGGTGTTTAGGGGAAATCTCTGTACCTTCCTCTATTTTGCTGTGAACCCAAAACTGCTATAAAAAAAAAGTGGAAAAGGAGAAAAAGCAGTATGAAACAGAGACATGAATATAACTCTTGTTCACCTTGTAGTTGACTGAGGTTTGCTAAGCCTCAGTTTCTGTATTGCTAATATGGACATAAAAATAATGGCGAACATGAAAATATTTATTTTAATAAGGGCACACCCCTTAATAAGTGTTAATTCTTTTCTTTTCACCCTTCTATCCTATCCCACAGCATGCTATAAGCCAGTTCCTGTCTTCCTTTTAACACAAAAGTGATATATTTTTAGCTATAAGCATTTAAATGGAAACTTAAACTCAACTATTCAGTTAGAAGATTTCATATCTAATTGTGATATAAATGTATTTTCTTTTTAAAAAAAAATAATTATACCAAAGATCACCTATCTCTCTCTCAGGTAAATAATAATTTTCAGGGAGACTCCAGCCTAAATCCCTATTTAAGAAAAAGAAACTCTTCTGAAAGGACACAGTCTAGCTGAAGTATGTAAATGAAGACTGACTTACAGACCTCCAACTACAGGCCCCACCACTGGCCAAGGACCCAGTGACTCACCCTTCCCAGAGGCCACACCCAGTCAGCTACGGAGCATGATGGGAAGACTAAGACGAGGAACTTCTCCATAGTTGGCTTTCACTTAAGAATTCCTGATGGCCTTGCTTACATTCCTTAGATTGTAGGACAGTGTTAGGATGCTTCTGCTCCATCTCCCCTCCCTTTCTCCTTCAGCAGGGGTCAGATCAGAATCATGTTCAGATGTTTCTACCAGTCTCTTCTAGATCCCTCTCCATTTCCCCCCTAGGAAGCAGTCCCTCATAAAACTTTTGCAAATTTAATCGGGCTCTCTGCTCAGCGGAGAGCCTGCTTCCCTCTCTCTCTCTCTGCCTGCCTCTCCATCTACTTGTGATTTCTCTCTGTCAAATAAATAAATAAAATCTTTAAAAAAAAAAAAAAACTTTTGCAAATTTAATTATATCTTGGTATTTGTTTCCTAGGGGACTGGAATAACACACTAACCAATGAGAAATTTCTTTCACTCCAACAATGACTATTAAGGTCTTTACCTTCAAAAATCAAACTTGCTAACAATCTTTAAATGACAGCCTGCACTGTCAAAATGAAGCAAACACACAAAGCATGAGTTAGCATGCTTACTACAGTGACACACAGGGTTAAGTTCAGTCTTCAAGTCCATTCCATAGGTCTCCTATCTATCCACCCACCCACATTCCTCATACTCCAAAGGGACTTAAATTTTGATGTTCTTTCATTCATAACATGCAAATGTTAGGTGTCTTTCCCAATTTTTCCTCTTGTATTTAAACTGAATCTAGCTCCAACTGCACCCCTCAAGGCCCATCTGTATAGTTTCCTTAGCACCAATGACTCCCAGTAGTCTCCTGCGCAGGAGTCCCTCCAAAACAACTGTTTTGTCTACCTGTGTGCACATGGCTGAGTGATAGAGCTAATTGTACATCTGGTCACATTGTTTGTGATTCCTTTTTGTGTTCTCCACAGTGCTTAATAAAGAGCTTGATACACTGTAAATGCTGTTTCCTAAAAAGACAAATCAGTCAACATTATATAAAGGAAATAGAATGGGTTTTGGAAATGGGGCATTTGGGTTTAAACTCAGATCCCTCACTTACTAGTTATGTGACTTGAGGTAAATCATGTAATTTCTCTGAAGTTTGTAAAATGGGGACCATAGAACTCACATTATAGAGTCTTTATGAGGATTAAATGAGCTAATTTATTTATTTTCACTCATCCTACTGAGATCTTGCTATGAGCCAATCTTGAGGATACATCAATGGATGAGTGGGTTAGGGTGCATAACCCCCCAAAATTTTGTTTTAGTTGTATCAAAAGACAGTAAAAAAATTGAACAAATTAAAATATTAATCTAATTTACCAAAACCTTCACAGCAACACCAAGATGTATGTTTAATTGAATAATTGAATACTATAGGCTATCCAAGTTGACACCTAAAACTGACTATCACATACTCTAAAATGTTAATTCCTTTGCCATAAATGGCTTAACTTACAGCATACTTTGGAGGACCTGGATGTATGATAAGCTTTCCAATGAAAATCATTTTCCCTGGGGCTTTTAGAATATCTCATAGCAAGATCACAGTTAATCAGAATTTTAAAAAGAAAGATGTTTAATTTTCCTAAAATGAAACAACACATTAGTCAATATACTGATACAGCTAACCAGGCTAAACTTTAAGCCATTCATTATTCTTAAGTATATTTAAAAAATAGTAGAAAAGATTTTAATGCTCTACAACAGCCAGCAACCAGGAAAAATATCAAATGTCTTTAAATGATTAATAAGAAAAAACTATCTTTCCTTCTTTTGCAGTACCTCATATTTTTTATTCCAGATAAATATATTTTTAATATTCATTACATTGATTAAACACCCATGCCTTCCATTTAGAACAAAATTGAAAGCATATTTATTTTGCCAGTAATTATTAAGCAGCATGTGAGTTGAAAAATCCAAGTTAAAGTCAGTGTAGAAAGTTTGTTAAATAAATCACCTGTAAAATGAACTCAATAAGATGTACCCTTATTCCCTTTCATTATCAAACACAAATGCTCTTCTGTTTTTCTGTTTTCCTTCACAAAAACAATTTTTTTAAAAGTTAATGGGTGCTTTTTCTTTTTTCTCCCCCTTACTACTTAAATTCTAAATAGTATAGTCTAAGCTCTTGGCTTCATAAATGTGGATGGACCTTTATACCTCTTGCCCTCTTTTCCTGTGGAAAACAGGGAACATCACTTCTAGTACTGTTCCATAGAGAAGGCAGACACCATATTGGTCAAAGATGACAGAATTTAAAAAAAAAAAAAAAAAAAAAAAAGCAGACTAGCCCCTGGACTCACTGCAATTTATTATTGATTAGACCACTCTGTCACATCAACTGGAAACTAGAATCCGAAGTCATTCTTTCAGGTGTGAGGGAGTTTGAATTGAACCAACCGTTAAAAGATTTTTAAGTGCACATCTAGCTCTCAGTCTGACCACAGTTTTCGGCATCCTCATGCAGAATACTTCCAGTCATTTTGAACATACCAGCTATAAACCATAATTGGTACATCGAGATCCAGTTTTTCCCTCTGACCGCAGAATAAAAGGTTGGAATATTTCTGTATTTCAGAAGTCTGCTTGTCTCCAAAGTGATTTTGCTTTCTTAGTACAATTTCCACCTCTGCTCTCACCCTCAAAATTGCTTTTAAAACTAAAAGTAATCCCATTCATTGCTAGGAAAGAAGTATCTATTAAGTTAAGGAATATAATGCTGAAATTTTAAGACCATTATAACTTATTGATGAATAGTTCAGTAACAATGAAAAATCTGAATTAATATTTTATTGAATAATATATGCTGAATCCCAAAGACTGAAAAAACTATACAAGAATAGAACAGAAGAGGAAACTGAGGCATGGAGGATACTTGAATTACTCAGGACCCTCTGCTAGGCATGGCAATTTATTACTCTCCCAGGCTCCTGGGGCTTGTATCACCAGGTTTGCCTATTTGGTAAATGACATACATTGTAACTTCTTCCATATGATACATGATGTGCAAAAGCATATTAAGTCTTTAACTTCACTAATCTTCAGCTTGTGTTGAAGATTCTTTCTTTTCCTTCCCTTCTCTTCCCTCCCTCCCTCCCCCCCCGTACCTCCCGCCCTCCCTTCCATCTTTCCTTCCATTTTTTTTTTTATTTGCCAATTAATATCCCAATGTGCTAGTGCTTTCTAGAATACATTTTAAGAAATAGTATGCTAGAGGGGCACCGGGGTGTTTCAACCGGTCAAGTGTCCACATCTTGATTTTGGCTCAGGTCATGATCTCAGGGTCACAGGATCGAGCCCTATGGTGGGCTCCAAGCTCAGCTCTGAGTCTACTTAGTTGGGATTCTTTCTCTCCCACTCCCTCTACCCCTTACCCCATTCACACTCAATAAGTAAGTAAGTAAATAAATAAATAATAAATAAAATCTTTAAAAAATATTATGTTAGAGTCTGCAGCTGGTATAAAGGAGAGTCAAAGTGGTATTTCAGAACCAGGGAAATACCGTCTCTAGCTTTCTATAGGGAAAGAAAGATTTACAGATAGGGAAAAAGACAGCAGTGAAATAACACCAAAAGACCAAAAACTGTAGGACTAAGAAAAAGAGCATTGGTTTTTGATTGGGTTGGGGAGCAATTACTAATGGTATAGAGTTGTGGGCAAAACTAGATCTCAGGGATATAAGTAATGAAAATGTATTGAGAGAAATTTGGCTCTATTCATTTGGCTATACAAGAAAAGAGACGATTCGTTAGGAAAGACAAATGTGTTAAGTGAACTGGATATTGTTTATTTGAAAACAGTTGAAGCTTTCTATTAGAAGTTAGCACGGAAGGATTGATTTGAGAGTGAAAAAAAATAAAGATGAGAAAGCTTCCAGTAAAATAATTACATGAAAGGACGTAGGTTTATCTTCTCTCCTTCCCAAATCCAATATTGTTAAGATTGGATTGGAAGATTCACTATCATTAAGATGTAAATTTTCTCCAAAGTCATCTATGGATTCAGTGCAATCCCTACCAAATCCCACCAGGCACTTTTGCAGAAACTGGCAAGCTGATTTTAAAATTCATATGGAAATATGAGTTACCTAAGAGAACAAAATTTTTTTAAAAAGGACAAAGTTGGAGAAATAACACTACCAGGTTTCTGGACCTTAATATATCTATTATAATATATGTAATACAATATAAATAAATATATGTTTTATAGCTATATAAATATACTAATTATAATGCTAGAGTAAGCAAGATAGTGCATTTTGGAGTCATAGTAGAAAAATATGTCAATATTCCAGAGATTGAAGAGAATTTGAACCTCTATATTGAGAAATCACCCTGAATATCTAGTAATATCTATATTTACATAAAAATTGTGAAATTTTAGAATATCCCAACCCTAATTCCTAATAGCGGACCTCAATATCAAGATCCTAATTTCTTTTAGCTGATAACATCTGGGAGTTAAAAATTCCCCATTTTTTTCCCTTATAAATCCCATCAGGAGATAGGATTATTTAAAATCAGGACACAAGTATTAAAAAAAGTATATAAACTCTTTTTTCTTCCAGGACTGCAGAAAAAAAAAGAAAATAGGATTGATGACCTTAGAAAAATGGAAATGTGCAAGTTCTCCCTCTCTTCCCCAGCAAAAAGGGACTCTTGATACCAATTTCAGTGAAAGAGTAGAAGGCCCCTATAGCTGCAAGGGAGAATGTTAAAATGAAAATCTGGAGAAGAGATGTCCTAGTATGACCACCATGTGGATAGAGACAAGTCAGTTATTCTAAGTAGAGATATCTGGGATTAGCCATAAAGTGTTTCAGTAATGCCCAATTTTGCTTAGTTGTTTTGAGATTGAATTTGGAGCAAATATTGCTTATCACCTTGTGAGGAGATGCAACCCACTCAACGGTTTGTTTTTTCAAGTCCTGGGCAACCCTAGCTCTGCTTGGGCATTCTAGCAGAGAGCAGAGAAACAGGGCAGGAAGGTACGACAACTCAGGGCAGTCCTGCATCCCGCTCTCAGGAGAGCAAGAAATTGCCAAGACAACCATCTGGGACTCTGAGTACCAGCTCAGTGCCCACCCCAAGAAACTTAGGCTCAGCTCTGCCTTGAAATCAGCCAGGGAGGCTTCTTTGTCATTGCTTTTTCAGGTGACATATGTTCAAAGAATTGTGTGAAGTACTGAAGAAAATCAACAGAGTAAATGTTTGGCATTTTCATAATTCTTTTTTTTTTTTTTAAATATTTTATTTATTTGACAGAGAGAGAGATCACAAGTAGGCAGAGGGGGGGGGGGGAAGCAGGCTCCCTGCTAAATCCCAGGACCCTGAGATCATGACTTGAGCCTAAGGCAGAGGCTTAACTCACTGAGCCACCCAGGGCCCCCATTTTCATAATTCTTAATTGCTGGCACTTCCTAGGACTTGCAGCCCTTTTTATTATCACTCTTCATCTCATATCAGAAGTTTTCAAAACTCAACTGTTGAAAAAGATCTGAAAATCACATTAGGACAGATGATGGGGGCACCTGGGTGGCTCTGTGGGTTAAGCGCCTGTCTTTGACTCAGGTCCTGATTTCAGGCTCCTGGGATGGAGCCCCATGGTGGCCTGCTCAGCAGGGAGTCTGCTTCTCCTTCTGACCCTCCCCTCCGCTCATGCTCTCTCTCTCTCTCTCTTCTCTCAAGTAAATAAATAAAATCTAAAAACAAAAGGAAAAAAAAAAAACACTGATGATGTTATTCTCATAGATAGTTCATAGTACTCAGCCTCCTCAAACCACAAATTGCATAAATTGTGTTTCAAAGAGAAAAATCCTTGTTCAATTAGAACTCCAGGGATGCCTGGGTGGCCAGTGGGTTAAGCGTTGGACTCTTCATTTCTGCTCAGGTCAGGATCTCAGGGTTGTGAGTTTGAGGCCCACATGCTGGGGTGCTGGGCATGGAGCCTGCTTCCGATTCTCTCTCCCTCTCCCTCTGACTGCATTCCTCATGATCAGAGAGGACTTCTCTTATTAAACAGTATGTCATGAACTGACCACTCCTCAAAAGAAATATGTTCACAAATCCATGAAACATTCATTTATATTCAATCAAGGTACATTTATAGAGCACTAAAAGTAGGCTTGGCAATATAAGATGTTCTGGAGAAGTAAAAAAAAAAAAAATTAAGAAGAGATAGAACTATCACAGAATACTTAAAATAGCACTGACAAAGTAGTACTCAAATGGAAGGACAGAAGAAAGCGTTGTAAGAGCGAGCACAAGAGGAGATCCTAGGAAAAGCTTCCCTGAGAGGATGCCGTTTGAACTGCTTCCTGGGGATAAAAGGGAGTTTGCCTGAGGAGTGGAATGTATCACAAACCGAAAGACAAGTATGTACAAAGGTACGAGATTAAGGCTGTTGTGTTTTTAAAATAGCATGGAGTGTCCTGAAGTTGAAACGTAGGTGTATGAGGCATGGAGAAACAAAGGGACATAAAAGCAGAGAATTAGATTCAGAAGAACAGTTAAAAATGAAAATAAGTTTTCATGTTTTTGTTTGCTTGTCTGTTTGTTTCATATATATTGAAGGTAAATAAAAAGGAGCCAAAGGAGGTTTCTAAAGAAAGAGCTAACATGACTAACCAGGTTAATACATTGGAAATATGGCCGTGGTAGGGTGGGGAGGTGGCCCGGAAAGGGCAAGTAAGCAGTGGGAGGCAAACAGAAATGTAAATCTCCAAATTAACATTTTCTCTCTTGTAAATATTTGCAATTCCGGAAAAACAAACGTTTTGATGTACAGAGGAAATTCCTGACGCTTTCTCAAGATCCAGAGTTGACAACAAATGTGCTTTTGGAATACTGACTCTCGAAAGGGACATGCCTGGAAGCGATGGGGTGGGGAGTGAGCTGGTAGCCCAGAACCGTGGGGAGGGGCATCTCTCTGGAGTCATTCAAAGTGCAGGGCAAAATAACTGCTGTCATAAATAAATGGTAAAAATTCTGGAGGACTACTCTGTTTTGTGTTAGACCTAGAAAGACTTACTCTCTGACATGTGTTCCAAGAATTACTTTTTCTTGACGGAAATTCATTATCATGTTATGAAAAAACTTTACCATATCTCAGGTCTAATACTGTTTGAACAGCTACCTTCTAAAGGCTAATGAGAAAAGCACTCTTTATGGTGATTTGGGTTAAGAAAAATGTCACAGGATTCTTTAGGGGGTAAAAAAAGAATTAGGTTTCAGTGGATGAGGTTTATAATTATAGTGAAATTTGCAAAACTGCTTGCTAGAAGAATCCTGTATCCTGGACTGCCAACACGCTCTCAAAAAATGCTCCAAAAAGGGTCACTCTAGAAGGTATGAGAAACACTTCTTCTTTTTTTTTTTTTTTTAAGATTTTATTTATTTATCCGACAGACAGAGATCACAAGTAGGCAGAGAGGCAGGCAGAGAGAGAGGAGGAAGCAGGCTCCCTGCTGAACAGAGAGCCCAATGCGGTACTCGATCCCAGGACCCTGGGATCATGACCTGAGCTGAAGGCAGAGGCTTTAACCCACTGAGCCACCCAGGTGCCCCATGAGAAACACTTCTTCTTTTTTTTTTTCTTTAATTTTTTTATTTTTTATAAACATATATTTTTATCCCCAGGGATACAGGTCTGTGAATCGCCAGGTTTACACACTTCACAGCACTCACCAAAGCACATACCCTCCCCAATGTCCATAATCCACGAGAAACACTTCTAATGCATCTCATGTTGGCCCTTTAAACTCATGAACTGAACTGACCATGTGACTGACCGATCACTGAAAGCGCAGAACTTAAATATTTACATTCTCAGGGCCCCGATGTCTTGTGAAATGGTTGATCTTGTTCACTATATTCTTCTCAAAATAAAACCAAATTGCAAGATGTGAGAAGACCTCCTTCTTTTGTTTTTCAATTGACTTTCAAGTGATGGCTCATTGAACACTCCCCAAGGGTTGTTATTTTGGTTCTACTTCTTGTTGGTAATGTTTGACTTAAACAATTCAATTTAAAAATTAATACTCACTATGCGGTAGAGACCATGCAGAACACTAACTCAAGGGTAACAAGACCTGCCAAGATACCATTCGTAAAATGCTGGTGGGGATGGGGGTTGGTCACCACTTTGAAGAGGTAGGAGGCAAGAGAGGTCCATAATTCTTTCACTACGATTCTGAAATGCAGAAAGCACTGGAAACAGATTTGTCGGCAAGATTTGCCTTGCAGTGATGGAAATGGGGTTATTTATGATCTTTATCCTAAGTAATGGAAATATTCACATTTTGCTGTATAGGTATTAGCATATTTAATTACCGGGTGCTGTGCCAGACACACACTCCTAGCAACGTTACATGATACATGGCGTATGTCTTGTATTACCTTTCCAACATCTGAAAAATTCCAAATTCTGAAACACATGTGACTTTGAAAATTTTATAAAGGGATTATGAATCTCTCTTTCCCTCTTACAATGTTAAACCTTCCAATAGGTGAAATCAGCTGTGTAAATAAAACTATTAGCATTTACCCTAAATCTTTTATTTTATAGACTACATTTAAAAGGAAAGCCTCCTCAGACCTCCTACACAGTTTACTTGGTAGGCTTTAAAAACAAAAAGCCTCATGATATGTAAAAATAAGTTTCTCTATGCTTTCCAATGTTATTTTTTCTATAGTGTGAGTTGTGTTTTTTTACACCGGTTCTTCTTCCCCTTTGTTACTTGGGTTTGTATGATGTAGATTGTGTGGAAGATTTTCACAGATCTCCAGTGACCTGGAGAGCCCACGTTGAAAACCGTCATTTGAAAGGACTGTTTTAGGTGGTATATTAAGTAGCACAAAAGCAAGACAAAATACTGCCCCTTGCCTTTGTACGTGGCACAAAACCAAGACCTTTCTTCATTCTTAACTGGGACCCAAGTTAAATTGATTCCTTATGTGCCTGGTGTTTTTCAGCTTTTCAGTTCATCTTATGCAGTCACAGAAATGAATAATAAAAGTTGAACGAAGGCTAATAAGAGAAAACACAACAGGATTCAAAAGGAGATAATTAAATTCTTCAACTGTGGTAAGGACAACATTAAAAAATATGAAGATATTGTTTTATCTTTTATAGACTTTAGCATACCTCTTTATCATCTGCACAAATGCAGCTTCTTAGCCAGATCTTGCTTCATCAAGTAGCAAAAGCAGAGGCTCGGTTCAAGGCTTTATTCATAGTTTTGAATTCAAGCCACGAGAAGAATGAAACAAACAAACAAACAGAAAAATCTGCTAGCCATTGAATCTAAGTTTATGATTTTCAAGACTGGACCTCCCTTAAAATTACCTATTTGTATGTGGATGAATGATGCTAACTTCCCTAATTGAACATTCAATTATATATGGAAAAAAATAAAAGATTTACATCCTTGGGTCACATTGCCAAGGATTAAATATGAAACACCAAACCTACTCTCACCACATGTTTTATGTACTATTCACTTCCCACTTTAACTATATTCTCTGTTTCATACAAACTGTCTGTTCCGTATAATATTCTTACCTTTGGTATAGCCCATAATGAGCCATTGGCTTGGTAATTATCCATATTCTCTATAACTCCAGAATCAAAATACATTTGATAGATGTCAAATATCTATTCTTTAAGGTATGTATTGGTAATAGATTGCTTAGAGAAGTATGTGTGTGTGTGTGTGTGTGAGAGAGAGAGAGAGAGAGAGAGAGAAAGTTTGTATGTATTTGACGTCCTCGATGCTTGCCAACTATCTGATGTGAAGATCTATAAATTGGGCAGAAGTTGGAAAGGATTATAGTTCTTAAATAAATGGGTTTGGTTGTAGATGTGATGTTTTGAGAGGTAATTTTCAAAAACTTTTCTATGGAAACTAAAATCTTCAAGGTGTTTTGTAAAGGTCCATTGACATTTGATTCCAATTTAATATTTTAGCTGTATTGAATTGTTAAGATACACATTCAAATGTGTTCTATACTAAATTTTAACACAATTTAGACCACCTGCATGTTGATTTTTCTTGCCAGATTAATTCATTTTGGGCCAGGCCTTAATATAAAAATCTTCATTACCATCGCTGGGACTATATTTGAACTTGCAAACATGTGTCCTTGATTAAGATGTTTATAGCTTTGTGCTTTTTTTTTTAATAACTCACATCTGTACATGCCTGCACACACACACACACACACACACACACACACACAAATACATGGTTGTATCTTATTTTTTGTAAGAGTCAACATGTTCTATTTTCTAAACAACCCAGTAAACCATAAAAATAAATCAGATGCCAAGGCTGACTTGACTTCACCAGCCACCTTAATTACTGTCTGAAAGTTTTGTTTTTGTCAAACAGGATTTTCACTTCTTTTCATATTATGCATTTCCATGCTATTTGAATACTTACAATGTATACTCATTGTTACTGTCAGAAAAGAAAAAAAAAACAGACAAAGAAAAATTATGGGATAAAAGCCAATTTTCAACTTTTTTGCACTAGATTTATTTTTAAAAAGAAAAGGTCCCCCAAAACAAAAAACAAAAAAACAAAAAAAAAAAGAATATATCACTGCTAAAACATTGGAGCAACACCACTTTTGCTGAACCGATTTTAAAAATTTTACTTATAGTCATGCTAATTGGTAACTGATAAGTACTCAGGCAACAGATTCAAATTGTTTCATCTTTTTTCCTAGTTTTGTGTGCCTGAGTAAGGAACTAAAGACCATTTCTAACCTACTTCTCAATAGTAAAGCAAAATTAGTCACCTCTGTGGTTGTTATAGGGTTCACTTAGAACATTAAACATTGTTTCTGGCTCTCAATAAGTCTTCAATATATGGTATTTCATCATCAAATATTTTGAAAGAATGAAACATGTTACAGTTGTTTTAAAAACCAATCAGTTAACGATGTATAACGTGTGGTTGCTCAATGCTGTACTGTGGGGGGAAACTCCACAGCACTTTATTACCTAGGTTTTCCATAGCATTTATTCAGACATGAACTGGTTAAGAGCCGGGTTCTACTGAAAATATGCTAAGATCAATTATATTTCACATTTTCTCAACTTCTCTAAATTGAATTTCCCAGTTTGCAGATGGCATTAAGCTTTCTCTGAGTGAAATGCCAGGCTGGGGGAGGGGGATACACAGTGTTATTGTGAGTGGGTGGAAAAGTACTTGGATGAGTTCCAGGGTAAAAGGTAACCAGTTGAAAGGGGAAGAAAAAAAAGCACTACGGGATGCCCATGAAATGATTCTTTTGAGCAACTCCTCACAAAGCAGGTGTGGGGAAAGGGTAGCCATTATGGAAGATTCCCCAATGAAATGAGCTCTCAGAGCTGCTGACAATACAATGATGGGCATCAACAAGTTCCTGGAAACCAATCAGGTGATTTATTTTAACCTGTATTCAAAACCGTGACGTATCTACATCTGCAGCACAATTTGTAAAACTGACCACTTTGATAAGGAAAAACAAACAACCAAATACATCCAAGGAACTGACAATTGAAGTAATTGTGTGCTTAAGGCGATTTTTTACCTTAAAAAATTGAAAATTCTCTTCCCTTTGAAATGGTATATCTATATATACAGATAGATTAGATATAGATATAGATATGCTTACAATCATGCCAAGAGTTGTCTGGAGGCAAATCATGATTATCAACAGAATTTGTTTCATCTTGCCCTTCAGAGAGTACTTAGTGGTGCCCTGCCACAAGGCAGACAAGTTAAATTTGCCTGGCGTATGACCATTCACAAAGCGATTGTACAGCTGTTATCTCCCTTCGCCCTTAAAAGAGTTCATAGGAGCTCCTGCACAGTAAGAGGGAAGACTGGCTGGCGGGGAGATATACGAGAGGTTTCTGCAGCTTCTACCCAGCCATTTGTATGATTGAACACGGTCAATAAGGACAGCATTCAGTAGAGAGGTAGAGACCTTCCAGACAAGAAAATATTTTTTATACATAGGTCTATGAATTCTCTTTGCCATTTAAAGGGCTTTTTAATATTTTACCCCCACATGTCCATATCATTGCATGCTTTCTATAGATAAATTAGCTTCTTATTACACATGGTTACTCATTTTTTTCAGCTCTTTTTAAAAACTAAAATTTATATTTGGGACCTTATGGTCTTTCTTTCTTACTCCAGTTTTAAGCTTAATAAATAAAATTCTATACATTTGAGGTCTTCCTCTTCTTTATATTGCCAAAGATCATTCAGAATGCCCAGTAACCAATTTTTCTATTATATCAATTCATTTTGATATTTTGTTTTTTGTGATATGGGATAATGGGATCTGAATTAAGACCAAAAGCAATTAACATTGAGGTTATTGTGATGCAAATCAGAACTATACAAGGCTGGCCAAATGGCCTGAACTTCTTGTTTATTTGGTTTTAAATCATCTCTGAACACTCTTTTTTTAATAACAGATTTGCAGAGTACAGGTGGAACTAACTGTTTGGGTTAGAAACCTCTGACTTTTATTCAAGACTGTCATACTGCGAAGACAAATGATGCACATTCCGTGCCATAAAATACTCCAGAGGTGCTTTATCAAGACACAGGAATGCCTGGAGTATTAATTTTTATTAAGACGGCACTTAGTTTGACCTGCTCTCCGTGAACCCCCTTTCAATGTCTCCTCAATTGTCAGAATCATACCAGAATTATGCCAGAAAGTCTTTGTTCTCCACTGGCTGATACAGCTATTTCAACATAGCTGAATACTGGATGGTGGTTTAAAAAATGCCAGCAAGCACACACTCAAACACACCCAAGAGAGCAACAACGGAATCCAGTGTGAGATGGTCAAATGCAATGTTTTTATTTAAAAAAATCTATCTTTCCTTTCTTTGTCTCTTTTTTTCCTTAACTCACTTTCAGCTGTGATTCTCATGCCTGTTTTCAAAACTTTTGACCGAATTTTTCACATTAGAAGTTTAACACGTTCTGTTTACTAAGCAAAGCCTTTCAGATCACCCAACAAAACTTAAGAAACATATTCAGAGGCACCTGGGTGGCTTCATTGGTTAAGCATCAGACTCTTGATTTAGGCTCAGGTCATGATCTCGGTCATGATATCAGCCCTGCCAGCAGATTCTGCACTCAGAGCAGTCTGCCTTTCCCTCTCTCTCTGCTCCCCAACCTCTAACCACCACCCCCACCCTGTCCCACTCTCTCTCTCTCAAATAAATGCATAAAAATAATATCTTAAAAAAAAAAGAAATACATTTCAAAAAAAAAAAACCCAAATGATTTATTATAAAGGTTAGAGAAAAGGAGGCTCTGAACATAGGTAATTGAAACAAAATATATTCTATTTTGGGGATTTCGGAAATGTTGAATTCGATCTTTCGATGATGAAGTGGTCTGTGGAATCAGTTAGTTCCTAATGTTTCCTGCTCCTGTTAAGCATATAAAGACCACGTCTGTTAAAGGAAACCAAAACTAGTTCTGTGGTGCTATGGGTATTTAATTCTTTTCATTTGAAGTCAGGCATAGCGATAAATAATGCACACACCATTTTGAACAATGCTCAATTTAATTAGAAATAAATGAAATTTGTGTCATTCTCTAAATGAGGAATACTCTACGTAATGTACATAATATACATTATTAATTGCCTATTTGGGGATAAAATTAATTCCACTTGAAAACTTATTTTTTCCCCTCAAGTCAGCAGAAAGTATAATTACACACATTTTAAATAAAGGTATATATTTTTTATTCATGCCCAGACTGTGTTAAAAATGATGAAATATTAACATACAAATAAGATGGATAACAGCATGGCAAAATACATAAAAGTATTGAAAATGTCCTGCTTGAATAAGCAAGCATTCACGAAAAGTGTGAATGCAGAAGTTCTGCATAGACAGGCGAAAAATCATGTAGAAAAAGCTGTAATGGAAGTGCTCAAAGGTGTAAATAACATGGCTAATGAGGTAAAAAGACCATTGCAGGCTTGGGATGGAAACAGAAGACATACTGGGCGGGGAGGGGGATGTGAATGAGAACTTTCACAGAACTTTCTTGCCTAGTTCCCATTTTCTGAGCGTGCCTTATGTTTTCCCGCCTCTGCACCTTTGCTGGACACCATCCAGTAGACTTGGATGTTTGCCTGTTATCTTCTAGAGATTTCTCATGTGGAAATTTTGTGCAGTCCTTAAAATCAAACTTAATGCCCCTTTCTCCACAAAGATTTTCCAGTCCCTCAAGCTACAATTTCTACTATCTCAAAACTCTTAAAACACCTTCTATAACACCAGACGTTGATTAGTCATTACTCAATACTAAGCAACATCTTTACATATATTCATTAGCTCATTGAATTTTTGCCAAAAGCCTTGTAAATCCACCATTCTCGTTTTAAAGATGGGAGGCTATGCCTAGCAAAGTTAGTAACTTGTTAAAGGTCATATGGCTACGAAGCAGAGGATCTGGATTCAAACCAAGGTTAATTTTATTCTATTTTTATTGAATTGTCTTTTTGTAAAAATTTTCTGTGAATTCTGTGTTTCTCTACTAAGTAAAATACTCTGAGTCAGGGTGCAACCTGTTGGTCAAAGTCACCAGGGTGATCTTAGTCCCAGGTCTCAGACAATCAGTGCCTGGCCAGTGATGATTTCTGGGTTGAGCACTGTGACCCAAGTGGGCCTAACCAAAATGAAACCCAAATCTTTGTAATGCTGGTTGGAAAAAGAGTTCTCCTCTTTTGACAGATGATTTCTGGATAGGAGAGCTAGACTGATTGTCAGGTTACTACCAAGGTCAAGGCCAGTAAATGGAGTAGGTGATGACTCAGGGAAATGGAGCTGTGCCCTTACCAAATGGCATTTGAACTTTATTCTAAGTGGTAGGTTGCATTATTATTCCAGAATAGTCACTGCCCGTTCCTCTAAGAATTATATTTACCCACCCCATCGACATCAGCTTTTGCCATTCAACCTGCTTTGTGAGGTGAAGAATGCATGTGATTTCTGAGAAGACGCTTTAAATATCAGCCTATAGTTGTGCCATTTCTCTTTGTATTACTTGCTGAGAGCTCCTGGGTGGCAGTTGTTCCCCCAGCCTGCATACTAGCATAAAGTAGACACTTAAAGTAGAGAAGTAACCTGCTTCAAAGAAACCTTTGTTGTACACTACAGCATTTTGGAATTCTTTCTATAGCACAGTCTAGCGAAAAGCGATTATTACTGTTTATCACCTCTGATCTTTGCCATTAAATTAGCATGTCTTTCATTGTTGAAGCCAGTATGAATTTTCTGTTATTTTCTACTGAAGATATCTTAACTGGCAAACACATTTTAGTCAATGGAATAATGTTGTCAATCCTGAGTCATATCAGGAAAGCTTTTAACATAAAGAAGTCCCAAATATACCTCATGATGTAATCCTGCCTCTGTAGTGTCTGGTGCTGCCGGGGTGGGGGGTGGGGGTGGGTGGCGACAGGACGGAGGTCACCATCTCTAGAGATCTACATGAAATGGAAAGGAGCTTTCCCATTTCTCTCAGGATCTTAATGAAGCCATGTAGAATAAATTTAATACAATGCAAAGAAACTTACCATTTGTATTGTTGAGAATTTTTTTCTCCATAAAATATGTTCTCCCTTATTAACAAATAAAATCAAAAGCTGAAGCACATAAGTGAATCTCTTTGATGCTTATTTCAAAGCATTTCAGAAGAATTAATTACAGTAATACTCTGAGAAATATTTAAGTGTTATTATTTCTCTTCCATACATGGGGAGGTGGAAACCCTGAAAGTTTAAATATCTTTCCTGAAGACCACACAGCAAGTCACTGGCAGAGCTCAACGTTCCTAACCTTGTTGACCTCCACAATCTCGGTGTGGTCTGCAACTTTTTTACATCAGTTCATAGGAAGAGAAGACTTTTTACAAAACACTTCACTGGCAGTATAACCCAGAACTTCTTTTAGTGTTTATTGCCATTTATAGCCTGTTTTGAGTCTACCCTTAGGATCAGCAAGATATTTGAATTAAATTACTATAAATCCTGAAAACCAGGCCATGTGTGTTCTAAATGTCTCTTAGGCATCAAACATGAACAGGAAAATGCATTGTTCAAGTATTCTTTGAATATATCCTCCTTCCTCCCTTGAATGTAATTGAATTGCCTGAATAAAGCTGGGAACATGAAAGTTGGACCCATAAAAAGACCTACTGCGAAACAACAATCATTTTTCCTCCAAAAGAATGCATTACATCTACCAAAATAACAACAACAACAATTATTATTACTACAATTATTATTGTCATACCTAGACATGACCTGAATTTTAGCAATTTTATGACCATATCAGGTACGTTACCCAATTGTTCTAATAGACTATATAAAATAGTAGAGATTTGGTTATCAAGAAAGAAAAAAAAAAACAGATTCAATAGAAAATGATGATTCACCAGCCATTTACCAAGATACATCCCAAGTGTCAGAGTTACATCAAAAACTTACCACCTTTCACAGTGAGCTTTGTATTCAACTTGCAAATAGATTTCTTCTGGGTTGTACAGCAGAAGGTAACAATATGAATCTAAAAATATATACTATTTTACTTTGGTAACTTTACCCAAGACTATGGGTATTCTGTGTTAAGGTAGTATGGTTAATGGTTAAATTGTCATAATTGTACATATTTAAGTCAAAGGACTATTGGCTAAAATATTCTAAAATTTGAGATTTCAATCCTAAAAGAAAAAACATTTTTAATGATTTTTTACTAGTTTATTCTTTTTAAAGATTTATTTATTTGAGAGAGAGAGAGAGTGAGAGAGAGTAAGCAGGGGGAGGGGCGGCAGGAGAGGGTGAGGGAGAGAAATCCTCAAGCAGACACCCCACTGAGTACATGGCCCACCTGGAAGGAGGGGGCTCCATCCCAGGACCCTGAGCTCATGACCTGAGCCAAAATCAAGAGGTGGATGCCCAACCGAGTCACCCAGGCACTCCAAGTTTAATTTTTTAAAAAATTATCTAAAATATACCAAAATTGTGCTATTGAGCCTACCCCCCCCCACACAAAAAGATATAATTCTACCAAATTAATTAAAAAAATAGAACTGTTGTTGGGTCATTAGATCTTGCTACACTCTTTCTCAACTCTTAATAATTCATGGAATATATCATACATTATTTGTTTTTTTTAATTTATTTTTCCCATTGTGTTAATTTTATGAGAGCCCAAGTAAATTTTGCCACATCATTATAGGAGATCCACTAGATATGTAAAAAATCAGAAAAATCTACATATATGTACACAAAACTGGAAGCCCAAACTTTCAAAAGGTATTACCTATGAATCTATAAAAGTAGTATAAATATCAACCCAAACAACTCAAATATCATTAATCGGTATGCCAACATCTGATAAGCAAAGCCAAAATAGTTGACATATATAATTATATTCTTCTATGTTATTAAATGTCAATTTCTATAATCCATATTTAAGCATCAATTGCTATCCTTTTGTTCATTCACATGTACAAATGTTTCACACCATAAAAAATTCTCAGTCTGAATATAAGGTCTTGTCTTTCAAATGTCACTTTTGGAAGAGCTAGATATTACATAATACCTTACTCACTTCAACTAACTCATACATTATTTATATTCTTTTAAATAAAAATCCAAGCAAAGAGCTCTGGTCTTGTGGAAGTGAGGACAAGTAACAATGGTGAATTTTAGAAGAGATAGGAAGCCTGCTATCCCACAGCTCTGTCAATAGATGCTTATCTTTGATTTTGGAGAATTTAGAATGTTATGAACTTAGACTTTTGCTTACACTTTCTGTGACCTGTATGAAATTGAGTAAATTATGAAATCGGTTTATGGTAAGAAGACAATGACCTGACAGCAGAAGCCAGGAGAAAACACTGGCCTTTAAGTTGGAAAAAATACAATCTTGTGATATTTGTAAAAGAAATTGCCAAAATTCCATGGGTATTTTGTCAAAATATAATAGTGGCTATGGCAATTGTGGATGCAGCTGGGAATACTGTTCTTTCAGTTCTTCTGAAATATTTACCACTGCAAAGAATGAGAATTTCTAACATTTACCTTTCAGCAGAGCCCAGAAATGCTACTGTTTATATTTGAAAACAAAGATCGTAACACATTCTCTCAGAAAAAAGTTCATGATGTGAAATGCAATTTCAAAATAATATCCTGTGAACACTGAGGCATTGAGAGAGAGATTTTACACACACACACACACACACACACACACACAGAGTTTAATTAAAGTTACTGATTCTTCCAAAGCCTAAAGTAGGTATTATTTTAAAATGTCTACATCTTAAACATCTTTTCTTAATTCTCTAGGTAATTCTTTTCATAATTTTCTAGGAAAGATCAAGCTGGATGCATAATGGTATGTATTATTCACGCACACTTTCGTTCATTCATCAAACATTAATTTAGCTCATGCTGTATGCCAGGTTCTGAAGATACAAAGTCAAGCAACACATAGTTCTTGAGTTTTGGGAGTTCACAATCCATTTGGGAGAGACAAATAACACTTTATAAAGATTACAGTATGAAAAGTGCTAACTCAGAAGTTTCGAAAGATTGCTAAAAGAGACCAGAAGAGGGACACCTTAAGCAAATCGGAATATTAGGTAAATACTAAATGAAAGGCCATTTTATGCCAATTATTCAAGGTGTTACCTATAGGCATTAAAGGGGTCCAGGAGGGTTAGCAGAAGAGAATTCCAAGCAGAAGGAACAGCATGTGGAAGGCATGGAGTAGCATAATATGGCTGGTAAGTACAAAGTGATGAGAGGATCAGGCAGCAAGTACTTCTATTCTGATTCTTTCTCCTACCACATTAAGCAGCACTCTCAGTTCACCACCTAATCTGTAAAAGAGAATTCCTTTTTAGTTGCTCAGATTCTGCCTTCTGAGGCATATAAAACCACCTGTACACACAAAGGTGGCAAGGGTCTCTTTTCTGAAGTCCTCTTCATTAACACCAATCTGGAAGGTTAATTTTTAAGAAACTGATGAAGGTGCCATGCTATCTAGGAGAGATGTAAATGAGTTAATTAGCACATTTCTGTCCTTGATGGTTTCAAAGATCAGAACTTGCAGGCAAGTGAATTTATAGTTCATTTTTTGGCTCCCTGGAGTTGCAAAAGGAATGGAGAGGGAGAGGCAGAAGAGACCAGTGGGGAAAGAAGATGGTGGGGTGGCGAAAGAAGGAGGCATCGTCCTGAATGAAGAGATGGGGACAGCTTCCAGAAAAATACTTGAGTGGTACCATGGAAAGAGCAGGGAGATATGAATTTTGATCCCTATTTGAGAGTTAATTTTTCTTTCCTACCTAGGACAAATCATTTAATTCTCCGCACATATTTTTTTCTACAAAAAAATAATAATAATAACTAATAGTAGAGAATTTCTACAACCCTTTCAACGTCTAATATTTTAATGTTCAACTATTTCAGAATGTTGCCCAAGGCTGCTCCTAACATATACACTTTATTCTTGTTCCTTTTTTTCCTCCAAATTTCTTTAATGTTCTTGTTCCTGAAAAGATTAGTAGTAATAAAAAGCATGAAACTTAGTGAATATTGTGTAATGTATATGTATAATATCGAGTTTGTTTTCAAAAGGAAGGCTGTTATATAATAATTTGCCATGTCTTTGTCCCAGGTTCCTGGGAGACAGTTCCAAAATCCTTGGAATTTCCTGAGTGATAGGAGTATCTTTGTTTTTATCATGGAGAGCCCCTGAGGCCACACCTGCCTTTATACAAATAAGGTGGGTCTCTTCATGGTGGGTCCCTAGACCCAGAATGTGAGCTAGCCATATCAGAAAAACTAAGCATGTGATTAGAAGATTGGAGCTTTGAGTCACATGATATCTGCCTTTCCTCTGACCTCCAGGGAGTAGACAGAAACTGGAGAGTGAATTCAATCCTGTGATCAATGAATTAATTAATCATGCCCACACAATGAAAGCCCAATAAAAACTCTGAACTCTGGCATTCAGACGAGCTTCCCCAGTTGGTAATCTGTCCCTGGGCTAGGCGGGTGATGTCTCCTGATGACAGGCGAGCTTCACATTTGGGACCCTCATAGGCTCTACCCTATGTGTCTCCGGCTGGTTCAGATTTGTATCCATTTGTTAAAATAGAAGTGTAATTATATATACAGCATGTTGCCAAGTTCTCAGTGATTCCAGTGAATTATTGTATCTGAGGGGATAGTATGAAGCCCCCAAATAGGTAGGCTGTTAATTAGAAGTGTGGGTGGTCTGGACAGCTCTAAACTTTTAATTCATGTCGGTATAAGGGCAGTCTTATCAGGGACTCTTCCTTTAACCTGTGAAGTCTGGGCTACATGTGGGTAGTTAGTATCAATATTGCACTGTAAGGGCTTATTAAATATTTTAGCAGATTTTCAAAATTAAATTTTTTTAAGAAAAATTATTGACACCTTTCAATAATTTTTGAAATTTTTTTCAACAAAGTGTTACTGCTTTGTTATAATATCCATGAAAGAGTTAAATGTGGATGAAACAGGAGCACATGGTATCTTCAAAGCAAAGAATTAACATTATTGAGTTGCTGCTAGAAGAAAGGATTAAATGAAGAGACAGGATCTCCTGCCACCAAGAAACAGAAAAAAAAGCACAGAGAAGAACTTTTTGATTGGGGCGGGGGGAGAGTAGTTCAAACTTCTTAAAATTTTTTTTCAAAGAGATTCAGCTTGTAGAGTAAAAATAAAATAAGAAATCAGAAAAGTTGATACCAGGAATCATTAGAATATTACATAAATTCAAGGATGTGAGAAGTTTCAAGTATAGCACACTGGAAAAACACCAACTGCATTTGAAAAACGTGGTGAAAGAAAAGTATGGTACGATTTCATGAGAAATGTCACTGATTTATTAATATATAAGATATGTTGGAATTCTTTATAGTGAGATATAATTGTGACCCACCTTAAAAATGTGATACAGCCTTTTCCATTTGAGAGAACATAAATTTCTAGGAAAAAATGATGCCAGGAGAACCCAATTCCTTTTTCATAATTCTTTCAATTATGAAAATAAGCTGGAAAACACATGTTGATTTTCATGAGACAGTGAGTTTCGTTTAACTTAAGAAAATGTCGTTGAATCATCATGTGCCTTTTAAAGACATAGAATTTCAAATGTGAGTTTGTTTTGTGGGATGGCAATGTTATGCTTTAGAGGGAAGCATTTAATTCAGAGGATAATCCATGTGACAGACGATCCCCATCCCTGGAAAATACAGGAAGAGCACATAGAAAGATGCATTATTAAAAATACCATCACATTCTGTGAATGTATTTTTCAGAGGCTCTACACATGGCAAAAGAAACATAGAGCTCTTATAATCAAAACACTCAGTATTCAGGTATCAGTTGTCCGTGCTAAAACATCTGTCACTTCCAAACGTCTGGTGATCATCCTGGTGTGAATTGGGAATGTACCTAAGTGATTTGCCTAAAACAGACTCAGATGGTCACTGCAGCTATCTACATAGCTACCACCATCTCTTTGTGGGTGAAGGCCTTTGGAGTTGTGAAACCAGAGCACAGTCTCTCATTGGTTCATTAATCTTTCTGACAAACTTATTCATCACTTATGGCCCAGAAGCCACATTGGAAGAATTAATTACTCCATTATCTACGTTCCTATAGCTTTTTCAGAAATATTCGTACATGCACATGCACTTACTTACATAATTTTGCTCTTCCTAAATGTCTTGCCTAACCAGAATTTTGTACATTGATCATACATGTGTGTGTGCATGGGTATAAAATATATAGGTGCATGGAATCATCCATATATTCTACAGCTGTCAGAATTCTAAGAGATGGGATCAGAAAGGCTAAGTTTCTATGACAAAGAGACACCAAGACACATTGGCTTCAGTGTTCTAGAGTGTTCCCTTTCTTGCATTGTTGAAGCTGGGTGACTCCTGTCCATGTTCCAGCTCTCAGTAAACAGGAAGGGTAAGTAGAAGAGTTTGCTTGCTCTTTATTTCAATGCCAATGCTTACAAGTGTCACTAATAGCTAACTTAGTTATGAAGTCAAATGGCTACCTCTACCTGCAAAAGAAGCCAGGGATATAGTCTCTAATGGGGTACGCCTGTGCTCCCATACTGTAGAAGAAGGAAAGAATGAGTTCAGAGGAGGTCCAGGAATTTGCCACTTTGAATGCATCTGTGATAAAAAAGTAACAAAGGAGGATGATACAGAAAAAATCCAAAGAGTCACTAGAAAGAAGAACGAAGGAACCCAATGCTCTGCAGCAGTGGTTTTCAACTGGAGGCATTTTGTCCCCTAGGGGAACAGCTGGCAATGCCTGGGGACATTTTTGGTTGTTACAACTGGGGGTACGTTGCTACTGGCATCTAGTGCATGGAGGTCAAGGTTCTTGCGGTTGACAGCCACTGCTTGTATTATTTCTCCTTATCCTCCTCCAGTATCAGTGGTATCTCTACTCATTTCTGTCATATCTGCAGATACATCTGTCTGAAAGTTGCTCTGACACTGAGGTCACTCTACTTGGAAGGTCCAAGTTAGGGACCCAGAGCCATGCCCATCACATTAAGAAGTACTTCAAACATCTTCTGTTAAATAAGCAAGCCAAAGCAGGAAGCAGCTCTAGATTATTAACTTTTAAACAACTCAGCTCAAATGGAAACAGAATTAAGATTTACAGGACTGTAAAAGAGGTGGTTGCTATTTAACCAGTCAAAGTAGGAAATAGAAAGAAAACCCCAGGCTTTAAACTAGATCGGGTGGCATAACCAGCATACTCAAAAAGCTGAGAGGAATGAATTAGGGAAATGAGCATTGATGAATTTCATATGAACTTTTGACCTCAGGAGTTGCAAAATTGCTCTCCTACCCGATGATCGAGCCTACGAAATTTCTGTTTTTCCTTTGTCTTCTCTCTCTATGCCTGTCTCTTCTCTCTCCCCCTCTTCTCCTTCCCTCCCTCTCCTCCCATTTTCCCTTCTTCCTTCTCCTTTTCAAACTGCCCCAGTCTTCGTTTCTGGGCCATCAATTCAGCCTTGCCTTGATGTCATCTAATGTCCTCTTGGTAATTTCTTTAATCCAGGTCAGAAATCATAAAAGATGAAGGCTCATCTCTCTCAATTTTCATAGATCTCCTAACTTGCACAGAGACCAAGTGTGGTTTGGGGGCATTGCCTCTGGGTTTTCCGTTGGGGAAAGGAGTGTTAGGATCATTATCAACCGCACCAGAAGGAATCACATGAAAGGCAACATTGTGCATGGAGCTTACTGAATTGCAAGCAGTCTTCTCAGAAATCAAGGCCGCCCCCTGATGCAAATCAGATGCTTACATAATGCTATTTGCTTGGAGGGTGACAAAGGAGTGATGGGATTAAGATGCCCCATTGTGGGGTGGCAAAAGCTTTTCTGTCTTCTTGCTTAAAGCAGAACATTTTGACATATTAACTGGATGGACCAAAAAAAATGTATCTAAACCTATTGAATGCACCTATTTTTCTTGATAGAATTTGTACCAAACCTCTTTCTAAGGGATTTGAAGCAGCTGATGTTACGATGATATTTCTGCCCTTTTTCCCCCTCCCTTTTCTCTGTCTCTCTGTATCCATCCCCACCTTTTTCATAATCCTTAGTTATGCATATTTAGGGGAAATAAAAAAAGCATGAATGGAAAAAAATCCATCTTGTTCTCACTGGATTTCATAATTTAGCATCATTTCATATTAATGGTGCACATATGTGTTACAGTGCTTTTTTCCCCCCTTTTTTAATTCTTTTTCTTTTTTCTTTCTTTTTTTACAGATGGCACACGGAATTAGGACCAGTGATCCAGCAGTCATTTTGCATAAAGCCAGATTCCAGTTTGACAGGCGCTATGCATCACCACACATCCTCAAGAAAAATGCTCTGCTGTGTTTACACGTGTCTTCCCAGCAGCTGATTTCTGAATATGGGCGCTGATGCATGGCATGTATTAGAGATTGGAATATACCTCCTATTGTGCAACCCAAACGAAGCCAACTGCATTTCCTACAAGATTACCCTGCTTTCCTTTCCTTCCTCTTTGATCTTCTCTCCCCTTTTCTCTTCCTGATTTCCACCCTTCCTTCCTTCATCATTTCTTCTCTTATTATTTTTCTCTTTTGATCATATTTTCCCTTTCCTACTAATCTAGAGACTCCTTGAAAATGTACTGTATCTTAGTCTTTATGCCTTCAGGATCTGGCCATAAAAGGCTGTCCATAAATGTTTATTAAGTAAACTGTCGATGCTATATTTCTAATAGTTATAATCATATCCATCTAAGATGATGGCATAATGCTGATGCACAGAAATTTTATCCTTGTCACTGTTATCACTATTATCCTTCTGTCATCATCATTGACATAATTACCATCATATGAGTGCCTACTCATATTTTCATTTAACTCTATAGTGACCTTGATGGTGCTTGATCTATAAAATACAGAAAATAATAGCATCTTCTCCGTAAGTCTGTAGAAACTGAATGGAATGATATACAGAAAGTGTTTAATATATTACCTGAGTAAGAAGTACTCTATAAAGGATTATCATATTAATCTCAACCTACAATTGAAGAAATAGGAACAGAGAGGTTAAGTAGTTTGCCAAAAGCCACTCAGTTGATAAGAGGAAATGGAAACAGATTCCCAGTTCTGGCTCTGTAAGGTGGTACCAAGACCGCCTTTCCATCATTAGAGCCTCTAAAGTTCTTGACAAGAGGAGCAATAGTGAGTCAAATAAAAAAACTGTGACAATTTTAGGGAGAGAAATCTTTTTCTTAAAAAAAAGTGGAGATTCAATAAAATTCTAAAATAAAGTATCTTAAGGTTTTACTCTTGCCATTACAGCCTTCTTTATCACAGGTTGGAAGCACAGGACAATTATCAGTTATGTCAGAAATTTATCTAGAAGTTACTCTTTCTGCTAAAGCAATAATATTCCATTTTTACAATTGTTCTACTTTGGTATCAAACAAAGGTTTGAATATTTGATGAATCTCATTGCTATGGCAATGTCTAAATAATGAAATCTCTAAAGAAGAAGTGCCAGCCTGCGTTTATCCCTTTCTTCCTTTCTTCTTTCCTGCTTTGATGGTCTTTGATTTTGGTTAGTATTTGTTGGATGAAATTTTATTTTGTTATGTAGGCAAAATATGTAGATGACTGTAGGTTGAAGTAAATATTTAAGGATTTGAAATAAATGTTCACATTGGAGAGGAGGAAATGAATACATTTTTAAAAAATTGTAGTGAAAAAAGATTTTGTTTAGAAGAAAATGAAAGTTCACAACAGATGAATGAGTTAAAAAAACTAATCATTAAAAATTACTACATATGACAGAACATTTATCAATGATCATATTTTAATGACTCTCATACCATTCTTATGTACCTTATTTTTTGTAGAGCTGAGAAAGAAAAAAAATCATCCAATCAAATGACAAAATGCTTTCTAATCACTTGGACTTTTTACTTCAAATATTAAAAAAGCCTTTTTAGACTTATCTAAACATTAATTTTGATCATATTTGTCTTCTGTCTACATAAAAAGAAAAAAGTAAATGATATCGGTTAAGGCATTCCTAAAATATCTTCCTATTCAGAATCCGAGTCTTAATCACCTCGAATCAGAGTCATTGAGTCCATATTGTCTCGCATACATGATATCCGCTATACCAGAAGATTGTTGGTGGTGTAGTATTTCTGAAGTGTCTATATAGGAAATCAAACCTATTGGTACTCCATTTTTAAACCATCTTGCAAATATGTAGGATCACTTTGCCATTGATTTCAATTTCAGGAATTCTGCTACACACTTCTGTTTTGTCATTCCTGTTGCTCAGACCACATTATGTACTAAGTGTTTGAAGACATTTATATTATGTCTATGTTTCCCACTCCACCAAATCAGACACCCATACTCATGCAATAATAATTACATTTTTACTCAGGCAGTAGTAAACAAAATGGCTTGAAAAATTGAAAAAGGACTTCAGTTGTCAGAGACACCTTAGTTTCATTGTTAAAAAAATTTTTTTAAGTGTGCCTTAAAGTCAATGAGATAAATAGAGCAATAAATAAATATATGGAACAAGGTTCAATCTTTATAGGAGGAAAAAAAGGCAAATTATAGCTAAACCAAAGTTCTGGTTTCATTTAAGATGTATAAAGCATAAGAAATGTCCACCTCTCCTTGTAAATTATTCAGCAGTCCTCTTACACAGAGGACAAAGATGTTTCAAGAGAAATTTAAAAATCATGGGGCGCCTGGGTAGCTCAGTGGGTTAAGCCTCTGCCTTTGGCTCAGGTCATAATCTCAGGGTCCTAGGATCCAGCCCCTCATTGGGCTTCCTGCTCAGCAGGGAGGCTGCTTCCCCCGCTCTCTGCCTGCTGCTCTGCCTACTTGTGATCTCTGTCAAATAAATAAATAACATCTTGAAAATAGAAAAAAGAAATTTAAAACTCAAATGAAAATGAAAATATAAAATTATCAAAATTTGTGGATGCAGCAAAAGCAGTTTAAGGAAAATTTATAGCATTAAATCTTTATATCAAAAATAATGAGAGTTCTAAAAGCAATAATCAAAGCTGTCACTTCAATAACCTAGAGAGAGGAATAAATTAAACTTCAGACAAACAGAAAAAAGGTGATGATAAAGAGAGAGTTTTTCAAACAGACAAAAGCTTAGAGAACGCTTTGCCAACATACTTGCACTATAAGAAATGTTAAAGCACGTACTTCAGGCAGAAGAGAATTAAGATGCCATATGAAAACTTGTATTATATAAGTAATCCCAGAAATCATATAAGTTAAATTAAGTAAGAGAGATTTCCTTATATTTAATTTACTAAAATAAAAGTAAGTAAAAAATAATAACAATACACCACAGCATTTTTAATACATATAGAAGTAAAATGTAGTAACATGACTAGACGTGAGGAAACAGAGGTATGTGGAAGTGTACAGTTGTAAGATAAAGTGAAATGACATGACATGCAGTGGTATAATTTGAAGGCAGACTGTGTTTTAACTATAGAAAAATAACAACAAAGAGAAAAAAGTAATAATCAGATGATGCAAATAGAAAATGATAGTATGCTAGTAGATTTAAATTCATTTATTTTAATAGTCACATTTATTTATTTATTTATACAAGAGAATGCAAGAGCACAAGTTGCAGGGAGGGACAGAGGGAGAGGGAGAAAAAGACTCCCTGCTGAGCAGGGAGCTGATGTAGGGTTAGATCACAGGACCCTGAGATCATAACCTGAGCCAGAGGCAGATGCTTAACAACTGAGCCACCTAGTTTCCCCTTAATAGTTACATTTAATATAAATTACCTAAACCCTTCAACTAAAAGGTAAAGTGTCAGATTGGATAAATAATTAAGACCAAATACTTCCCACAAAAAGGTCACTTTAAATATAGAGATATTGGTAGGTTAAAAGTCAATGGATGAAAAATACATGTCAAGTCAATATTGATCAAAAGGAAGAGCTACTGGCTATGTTAATACACAAAATAGAATACAGAATGAGGAGTATCTCCAGGCACAAAGAGGGACATTGTTAGGAAACAATTCTCCAAGGGTCTCTAACATACTCTCACATGTTTTGACAGCATTTATTATGGATAATCTTTTCAAAGATATTTATATAGTAAACAGCCTTGAAAGACAGACATAGTATCTCCTTCCATCTCCAGGGCATAGGGGAGATTTTTGCTATCCAGGATAATAAAGATAAAGTCCTTCGGGGAAAATTTTGGCCAATTACCTAGCAGTCCTCTTTATGACAGTCAAGTTTCCTAACTTCAGGATTCCTCTTATGTGCAGAAGCTCACTATGTGAACTATATCCTCCTGGGATTACCTTTACCTTGCACTTAGAGGAAATTGATATAATTATGAAGCTCTTGCTATTTTCTCTGCTGTGAGTAATAAAAGGCTTTGTCTCTGACCCAGGGATCTTGTGTCTTCTGCCAGACTCTCTGAAACCATGGTATTGTGTTGGTAAAGGAATCAATTCCTTAAGAGGACATAACAATTCTAAGTATGCATTCACCTTACAGATCATCAAAATATATGAAACAGATATATAGTTTTTATATATAGTTGGAGATTATGGTTGGTGACTGTACATTTTCTTTCTCAATAATCAAACAAGAAAACAGAAAAAAAACAAAGATAGAGAAGATATAAAAGAATAATACTATCAATTGATTTGATCTTCACATCAAAAGAACACTTTACACAAAAGAACAGAATACACATTCTTTCATACAGAGACTTTTCACCAAGATAGACCATGTGGGACATAAGACAAACTTTAACATGTTAAAAGAATTAAACAAAGTAGTCTATCCAGCCACAATGGAATGAAAACAGATATTAATGGCAAAAAGGAAAATCCTAAATATTTGGATTTAAACAATACAATTCTAAATAGTCCATAATTCAAATGGGGGGAATTACAAAGTATTTTGCAGTGGGTCAAAATAAAAATACAACATATCAACCTTTAGGGACATTTTAGCTAAAGCAGCACATGGAGATAATCATATGAAATAATTAATAATTATATTAGAAATATCTCCAATCAAAACTAAGCCATCTCTTTAAAAATTACAAAAAGAACACTATAACCAATGCAATGAAAAGGAAGGAAATAATTAAGAGCAGAATTTAATAAAAAATAAAATCAATGAATCTGAAAACTAATTCTTTCAGAAGTTCAAATTGATAAAGCTCTAGTCAATGTGCTGCAGGGGGGAAAAAGTAGGTTAAAATTGTCAATATCAAGAATAAAAGATGGAGCACCTGGGTGGCTCAGTGGGTGAGGCGTCTACCTTGGGTTCAGGTCAGGATCTCAGGTCCTGGGATGGAGTCCCTATCTGGCTCTCTGCTCAGCAGGGAACCTGCTTCCCCTGTCTCTCTGCCTGCCTCTCTGCCTACTTGTGATCTCTGTCAGATAAATAAATAAAATCTTAAAAAAAAAAAAAAGAATAAAAGAGAGACCATAACTGCAGGTCTTAAAAGGATAATCACAGAATATCATGAAGATTATGTCAAGAAATTATAAAACATAGATGACTTGAATAAATTTTTGGAAAGACACAAACTACTGAAGCTCATCTAGAAAGGAGATAACCAAAATAACCTGAGATCTTTTAAGCAATTTAAATTTATAGCTTAAAATCCTACCTCAAAGTAAAGAACAGGCCCAGGTGATAGCATGTGTGAATTCATGAAACATATAAAGAATTATGACAATTTTACACAAACTTCTTCAGAAAATGAAAGATGAGAGGATACTTTGCAACTCATTGTGTGCGGCCAACTGATCCCCAAACCAAACAAGAACATTACAAGAAAACTTAGATTAATACAAAAACAGTATAAAAAAAAAACCAAAAAACACCTTCCCCTGATCCAATATCTTTGCATGAACTTCGATATAAAAGTCTCTAAGAAATCATTAGCAGATCAAATTTAGAGACATTAAAAAGAATGATACAAAACAAATGAGTGTTATTTATCCCTGAAATACAAGACTGATTCACTATTTGAAAATTAATTTTGTAATTTGCTATATCGAAACAATGTGGTAGGAAAATTTATCAATCTCAGTAGTTATAATAAAAGAATGTGAAAAATTCATCTATTTAAAAAATCTTTCAGCAATCTAACAATAAAAGGGAACTTTCTTAACTTGATAAAGGACATCTACAAAAACCAATCACTGACAGTATGCTTAACAGTAGAAGAATAGGGTTTTCCCCATAAGGTAGTGAATGATAAGATGTTCAACCTCAGGACTTCTATATATCACTGTATGGGAGGTCCTAGCCTTGTGATAAGACGTGATAAGCAAGTCAAAAGGCATTCAGACTTGAAATGAAGAAACATGATTATAATTACGTGCATAGAATCATAGTCATCTATGAATACGATTGAAGAGAATCTACAAAATACCTTCTAGAAATTGTTAATAGGTTTAGAAGGGTCACAGGATACACCCTCAACTTGAAAAACTGTATGATATTTTTACATACTAGTACTGAACAACTGGATATTGAAATAAATTTTAAAATCTTCTTAAGTTATAATAGCATGTAAAAGGGAAAACGAAACACCTAGAAATATTTCTACTTAATATGTGCAGTAATTTTATACTGAAAATAAAAAACACCGAAGAGAGAAATTTTAAAACATCTAAATAAATTAAGAGATATACTCTGTTCATGGATTAGAAAAGTCAATACTGTTACATTGTAAATTATTCTCAAATTGATATATAGATTCCAAAAAATGCTAATCACAATCCAAGGAGGCTTATTTTAGATATTGGGAAGGTGCTCTATAATTTATATGGAAAAGCAATGGCCCTAGAGAGCCCAGTCAATTTGAAGCAGAACAAATCGCGAGGAAACACAGCCTGATTTCAAGCCTTTCTATAAAGTTTCAGTAATCAGGACAGTGTGGTTTTTGTTAAAGAATAGACATATTGATTGGTGAAACAGAATGGAGAGTCCAAAAAAGACCCACATATCTATGATCAATTGATTTTTGACAAATGTAATGTGCCAAGGTAATTTTAGAAAGAAAGTATACCCTTTTCAACAAATTGCACTACGGAAAGAAAGGAAAAAAAAATAAATAAAAACCAAACATACTTCATCCCTTCTCTTCCCACACATCATATACAAAGAAAATATTAATTCCAATTTTAGCATAGATCTAAATGTGAAACTTAGAGAATAAAACTTCTAGAAGAAAATGTAAGAGAAAACTTTTGTGATCTTGGGGAAAGCAAATAATTTTTTTGAGAGCACACAGAGGCACAAACCACAGAATAAAAATTGATAACTTTTACTTCAAAATTAAAACTTTTAGCTCTCAAAAGAACTCTTACAACACATAATAATACACCTAATCCGATATAAGTAGGCAAAAATTTTTCTCTTTATAAGATTTTATTTATTTATTTGACAGAGAGAGAGAGATCACAAGTAGGCAGAGAGGCAGGCAGAGAGAGAGGGAAGGAAACAAGCTCTCCCCGCCAAGCAGAGAGCCCCATATGGGACTCGATCCCAGGACCCCGAGATCATGACCCAAGCCAAAGGCAGAGGCTTCAACCCACTGAGCCACCCAGGCGCCCTAAGTGGACAAGATTTTTTAAGAGAGACTTAATAGACCCCAAAAAGAAACCCAGTAGATATAGAGTAAACATAAGAAAATATGTTTGGCCTCACAAATCACTAGGAAAATTTAAATTTAAATCATAGTGAGTTATCACTACATACCTACTAGCTTGGCTAAAATTACAAAAAGAAAAAAAAAATTACTGGTGAGGATGTAAAGCATTTGCACCTCCCACAGATTGCTAATGAGAATGGAAAATGGGATAGCCACTTCAGAAGATGGTTTGGCAGTATGGTAGAAAGTTAAATATATACTTAACATATGAACCAAGCATCCCACTCCAAAGTATTTTTACAAGTGTTGAAAACACATCTCCACACAAAGAGCTATACTTTTATGTTCATAATAGTTACATTCATAATCACCAAAAGCTTCATACCGTTCAAATTCCATCAACTGGTGAATGGATATGTAAAGGGTGGTTCGTCCGTCGAATAGAATATGACTAAGCAAAAAAGGAACAAGTTGATGATACATCAACAGCATGATGATCTTAGGATTCAGCTAAGTAAAAGAAATGAGTTGAAAAATGTTACATACCCTATGTTCCCATTTATATGTTATTTTGGAAAAGAGAAAAATTATCACAAAAATAAAATCAATGGTTTGTAGGGGCTGAGGGTAGAAAGTATCTACCTTACTACATGGCTGCACAAGATAACTTTTTAGGGGGATGGAAATGTATAAATTCACTGTGGTTGTGTTACATTCCATCTACAGTGGTCAAGTTCAACAAACTGTACAACTAAAACAGGCAAATTTTGGTATACATAAAATGTATCTCCCTTAATAATAATGAACCAAAACTAAAGATGATAATGCTAACTAAACTAAACTAAACTAAACATGATAATGTTATTAGGTTTATATATTTCAGCCGTGACTCCCAGAAACTTTTTTAGGAAATAATTTGGCAGTATGTCTCAGTAGCCTTAACTACGTTCCTGTATTTCATCCATAAAACTCCATTCCAGCATCCAAAGAAAATAATCTAATATATAGTGGGAAGTAGACCCATAAAGATGTTTGCTACAGAATTGTTTATAATGGTGAAAACATAGAAGTTACCTTAAAATCTAACAACCTGTGAAGGATTAAGATTTAGAGCAGTATCTTGATTCAGACTTCAAATAAATAGGAAGCTTACTGACTAGAGAAGTTCATGATGCAATGTAAACTGAAGAAAGCAACCGATCCAATTTTATTTAAGGTGTTCTGTTAAATAATGGTTAACCAAGCACATACATGTGCTTCCCATTCCCTAGAGCTGATATAGGTGAAAGTATAAAGTTAGGAATATAACCTTATGTAAACAGCCTGCCATTTTTATTGATTCTCATTTCTGCTTTAAGCTACTCTCAAACAGCCCCTCACCTTTAAGGCATCCACTCACCAACCAAAATCTATAAAACCAAGTTTTAAAATCATGACAGTATTTTCCTCAGCCCTTTTCTCCGTTTTATAGCTAAATAATAAATCTAGTTCATGATTACATAAGTGAAATATATAAAGGCTATACAAATGAAACATACAAAAAACAAAAAACAAAATCAACAAACAATAACAAGATAACTTTTTAGGGGGATGGAAATGTATAAATTCATTGTGGCTGTGTTACATTCCATCTACAGTGGTCAACACAAACACAAACAAAAACAACCACAAAAAACTCCATTGCTTTAAAGGTAATGTTTATCATGAATAAAAAAACAATAAAAAACATTGATTTGATTGTAGCATTGATTTGATTTGATATTAATTGATCAGTTATTGATGATTAAAAATGACTGAAAATTGAGGATGTAAGGAGTATATATACAAGCAACTTAAATAAAATCTGTTTGTTGTTCTTTAAAGCTTAAACATGGATGATTTTCAAGGGAGAAGTTGTCACTTGTAAATATCATAGGATTAAGTAATCGAACTATCAAAAAAAATTTGGGATTCTGAAATGGTTTTTCTTTACTTTTTCTTTTCAACATTACTGAAGTATAA
This sequence comes from Mustela lutreola, assembly GCF_030435805.1. Taxonomy (NCBI): domain Eukaryota; kingdom Metazoa; phylum Chordata; class Mammalia; order Carnivora; family Mustelidae; genus Mustela; species Mustela lutreola. Next base: position 123,122,249 of record NC_081297.1, read on the forward strand.
TTGACAAATAGAATTGTTAGATACTTTAAGTGTACAATGTGATGATTTGTTATATGTATACATTGTGAAAGGAGTACCACCTTTGAGTTAATTGATACATCCATCACCTCACATTTTACTTTTTTTTTTTTATGAGAACACTTAGACTTTCTACTCTTAGGAAGTTTCAGTTAAACAATATAGTGTCATAAGTTATAGTCGCCTAGTTATACATTAGAGACACAGACCTTAGTCATGTTGTAACCTCTTCAGCAGCCCCTCCTATTTCATCCTACCCAGTCTGTTTCTGAGTCCACCTTTTTTTTGTTCCACTATAAATAATATCATTACTATTTGTCTTTCTTTCTCTTGCTTATTAGAATAATGCCCTCAGGTTTCACCTATGTAGCTGCAAATGTCAGGATTTCCCTTTCCAAGGCTGAATAATGTCCCATTAGGTAGATAGATGCACTACATTTTCTTTATCCATCCAGACATCAACAAACACTTCTCTCCATACCTTGACTATTGTTAATAATACTGTAATGAACATTAAAGTACAGAGATGGTGATTTTGAGATGTTGATTTCCTTTCCTTCAGATATATAACCAGAAGTAGGGTTGCTGAATCATATAGTAGGTCAATTATTAATTTCTTGAGGAATCCCCATATTATTTTCCATAGTGACTGTACCAGTTTATGTCTCCACCAACAGTGCAAGAATTCCCTTTTCTTCACATACTTCACTAACAGTATTTGTTATTTCTTGTCATTTTGATGAAAAACATCAGGTATGAGGTGATACTGTGGTCTTGAGGTGCATTTGATCTGCATTGATGATTACGTTGTTCAGTGTCTTTTCATGTACTTGTTGGTCATTTATATGTGTTTTTTTTTTTAAAATGTCTAAGTTCCTTCCCCTTTTAATTTTATTATTATTATTTATTTTTATTATTATTATTTTTTTTGCGATTTATTTGTATGTATTCCTTGTATATGTTGGATATTAGCCCTTTATTAGCTTGACCCAAAATCCTAGTTGTGCCTTAAAGTGTTGTGACTATCCAAGCCACCATCATTTTTCTTTGTGGCTCCCAGTAGGTGAAGGTGTGCCAAGACCCATCAGAGTCCTCCAGGGGAAGATCACAGTGAATACCTAGATGATGATTAGAATCCAGACCCTCAAACAGGAGCTTGCAAAGCATGTAAAGTCCCTTCCACAGAGAAACTGGAAGGTAGGGATTTTTAATCCTCTCTCAGTGGGGGGGTTGGGGGGTGTGGAGGAGCTGCGGGTGGGCTTAATGTTCCTGAGCTCATTTAAAAACTGCTGCTTTGTTGACTACTGCACTGTGGGATCTTGCATGCAAGCCTCATGGCTGTCAGAGCCAGGCAGTCCAGGTGCCCAGTCCTAGGCCAGCAGTCACAACAGCTCAGATGCTGAAGGTGTATAAAAGATCATTCCAGGGAGATGCTGGTGATCCGCATTTATCCCTAGAGAGCCAGAGGAGAAAGCAGGGGGGGAATGCCCTGGACTCCTCTATTCCTTATTTCTCCAGGGAAGTTCACAACCACCCCTTAGAAGTGTGGTAAATTATCGGGGCACCTGGGTGGCTCAATGGGTTAAAGCCTCTGCCTTTGGCTCAGGTCATGATCCCAGGGTCCTAGGATCCAGCACCACATAGGGCTCTCTGCTCAGTGGGGAGCCTGCCCCCCTACCCCCCGCCGCTGCCTGCCTCTCTGACTACTTGTGATTTCTGTCTGTCAAATAAATAAATAAAATCTATAGAAGTGTGGTAAATTACAAACCAGTCAGACCCTCAGGTAGGAGTTTGTAAAGTATGCAGTTGCATTCCTGTCCGGAAAAACTGGGAAATGGATGTTTTTTTTCTGCTCCCTCTATGCTGAACCTTGAGGGGATAACCTCAAAAGTGTTTACCTGCCCCTTAAGAACTGTTTGGTTGCTATAGTCCTGTGGGTCCTGTAGATGCAAGCCACAAATGCCTTGTCACTACTGAATCTCCACTGTTCCCCAGATCCCTCCATATGCAATATTGGCACAGATCAGGTGCTCACATAAATGTTTAACAGATTGGATGGACTGAATTAAGAATATCCTCATTAAGGGGCACCTGGGTGGCTCAACTGGTTAAGCGGCTGCCTTAGGCTCAGGTTATGATCCTAGGATCCTGGGATTGAGTCCTTCATCAGGCTTCCTTGCTCAGCAGGGAGTCTGCTTCTCCCTCTGCTTGCCTCTCCCCTTGCTTGCGCTCTCTCTCTGTATCTCTTTCTCTCTGGCAAATAAATATGTAAATAAAATCTACTTAAAAAAATAAGAATATCCTCATTAAGAGGAGAAAAGTTGATCAAGATAGCCATAGAAAAGATAAATATTTAGCTAGTTCATCATAACCTCAGAATACTGGTTTCTAATGCAAGTTTATATCAGAATTATTTTTTTAAAAGCTTTTAAAAAATACAGATTCCTGCTGTGGCTCCGTGTGTACTGAGCCCAGGTATACGGCTGTGGGGGATGGAGGCCCTGCTAGAAGTTTATCAAATTAGAATCTCTGGTCACAGATCTTTAAAAACAAATGCCTCCTGGGTTTTCTAACGTGATTACTAACCTCAGCTGCAAAATGAGCTTTCCCTATATGATTTGAAGAGTTCTATACTTTTAACCTTAGCACAGTTACACAAAATTCTCTTCACAAAAAGCTGTAGGTCTATCTACTATTTCAGATGTTTTAGTTGAGAACACTCTGTCAATGACTTGGCAGAACCATGTAAAATTATTCCAGCACATCTACTATGTAAAAATTCTACTCATTTAAAAGAACCTGTTTTTTCTGTTTCTAACGATTACCATTTTATTTCACTATTCCAGCTCCTAAAAGTAGAAAAGATTTTGAGATTTAAAATGTGCTTTTGCCATGAACCACTCCAACATAAAAGGAAGCAAGTGAATTCAGGTGGTGTCTTATGGAGTAATTGCCTTCTTTTCATACTAATAAAAGTGGTCTCTTACGCCTACTTCCCTGGCTTGTCCATACAGCATAGGCAACTGTGTCAACATTTAGCAATCTTAAATGTATGCCAGACATTAATATGCACATAATAAAGGTTTCTGTACTCAATAACCATCTTACAAATGATTCTGTGCTCCCTTTGCATATTAAAATGCCTCTTTCTCTTCCCAACAATGACATGTGTTAAAAAGTGGATGATAAATCCCGAATGTCTGTTATATATGTTGGCTAAATGATAAAATATTAAATAAGATGTTTTAAATAAAATCTAACGAAAAGACCATTGCACACCAAGTTCTTTCCACAATTAGCATGTTCTAACACTCATTCTGAAAAGATAGGAAGGACCTCTGCTTGGAAAAGAAAAAAATAGCACATTTGGAATATGGTAAGGAAAAGAATCTGTAAAGAAAAAGATTGAGGCATTTATTTAAAAGTGTGGAACCTAGATGTCCATCAACAGATGAATGGATCAAGAAGATGTGGTATATATACACAATGGAATACTATGCAGCCATCAAAAGAAATGAAATCTTGCCATTTGCGACAACATGGATGGAACTAGAGCGTATCATGCTTAGTGAAATAAGTCAAGCAGAGAAAGACAACTATCATATGATCTCCCTGATATGAGGAAGTGGTGATGCAACATGGGGCTTAAGTGGGTAGGAGAAGAATAAATGAAACAAGATGGGATTGGGAGGGAGACAAACCATAAGTGACTCTTAATCTCACAAAACAAACTGAGGGTTGCTGGGGGGAGGGGGTTTGGGAGAAGGGGGTGGGATTTTGGACTTTGGGGGAGGGTATGTGCTTTGGTGAGTGCTGTGAAGTGTGTAAACCTGGTGATTCACAGACCTGTACCCCTGGGGATAAAAATATATGTTTATAAAAAATAAAAAATTTAAAAAAAAAAGTGTGGATGTAAATGGAAGTTCCCGCCTTCAAGCGTAAATTAGAGAACATGTATCTAGAGTTGACAATAGACTCTGACAGTAAAGGTAATTCAGTGGTACATAGAGCCATTCATTTCGATGGGAAAGAAGGCCATCATGCCTGTAATTTTAAGAGTGGCAAATGCTCTTGTGTTTTTTTTTTTTTTTAAATCAATCAATACAGGAATGTATAAAATAGAAAGTGGAAGTCCTTACTTCCAAAGCTACTGTTGTTGAGTCAGTAAATACTTTCCTAGAATTGTATGTATACAAGCATACATACACAGGCACCTGTGTGTGTGTATCTGTGTAAAAGGTATCTTATAGAGAAATTCTAATGGCTTCCATAAATTTGGTAGTGGCTTTCTGGCAGTATGTAATAGAGATACTCAACATCACTGAAGGGAGAACAGAGAAGCTCCTAATTGCCTATCACATTACTTTGGAGCTAAATGGATGTTACATTATTCAGGATTAAGAGATATATTTCCAAAGCAGCAAGCAAGATGGATGTCTCAGAAACCCTCATTTGGTCCAAAAGCTGCTCATTGTTTGCCTTTTCATTGCTTTGTTATTGCCACCGTGAGGAATATCTTTGGTGCACGCTGTTGTTTGCAGGACAATTTTTGCCGCAAAAAAAAGGATTAATTTTTTTCTGCCATTTTCCATTTTCATCACCAATTTCCAACTGTCATGAAAGTGAGCTCTGTTTTTACATGACATTCCATTCTTATTACCATCTTCATCCCAAGAATGAAAGTCTGTAATGAGAGCAAAGCCATAGCTGGCATCGGAGGGCTGTTATAATTCACTCTCATGACAAAGAAAGTAATGAGAAATGACAGTGGCACAAAATGAATCCTTTCCTATTCCAGCCCCTTGGATGATAATGAAAACAGAAGATGGCACCAACTTTATTCATCTTCATGACACCTATTGTGACAGGATTGAAAGCTGCAGCAACAAACCCATCTGATGTTACAGTTTCCCAGACTCATTCCCATCATGTGTTTAAAAAACAAGCAAACAAAAAAAATACAACAACAACAACAACAACAAAAACAAAAACAAAACAAAGAATCCTCCCTGCCACCATTCCTCCTGGGAAACCAGTTATGGGGAGGCGCACAGACACAGCAGAATTTATACTGTCCACAACCGAAAGCATTTCAGGGGGGATGAAATGTTTCAATCTCCTAAAATTGTTTTCTCCTCTTTATGAAATCATCTTGGCATTGCCTCTAAAAGACGTGATGGACAGAGAAGGGACAGAATATGGAAATAAAGTCACTTTTGGAAGTTCTAATTGATTTCTCTGATTACCCTGAAAAATACAAATTGAAGGTACAAAACGTTCAACTCATGCAACTAATACGGAATCGAATGTACCATCGCATATCTTTCTCCTTACCCATCCCTTATCCATTCCTCCCCTTCCCTCAGGTCCTTCTGTCCCCCCCCCCCACCCACCCGGCCTTCCTCTCCTCCCTTCTTCCCTCCTCTTTCCGCTCCTTTCTTCTCCTCTCTTTTTGAGCTGTGATTATATCTTAATAAAATCTATAAAACGGAATTTAGAGCTGAATCGATCCGATCTTTGCATTTTATAGATGAGCGAAACAATGCTCAGGGAGGTGAAGCAACTTATCCACCATCCTCGTTATCCATCCACCGTCATCCCAACAGTGCCAGAAAAATCACTGGCAGTTTTCCAGTCTGATCCTTCTAGGATGTATGTTGAAAATGCCACAGAGAAAGGTAGCACAGACTACATGTGTTCTGCTCCATTTCTCTGCAGGCTAGCTCTGAAGTGAAGGTGGCATTCTCTCAAGAAATCCATTTTGGAGTCACAAGACTCCTGGCTTTGTCATTTCCTACCTTTGTGCCTTTGGTCAATCATCTTTCTAAGTTTTGTCTCCTCTGTCTACTAAAAAACAAGTTTGGAAAACTATAACTGATATACCCAATGATCTCTCTTAAATAGGATAGAATGATCATCTTATTTTTTCTTCTCCCTAATGACTTCAAATATGACTTTCTTGCACCTCCTTCTCTCTCTGCTTCTAACTATCCAGTGGTCAGTGGCTAGGGAGGGTGCAAAATAAAGTGGCAAAGGCCCTACTCCCCTTGCTGGGTATTTCTGTACTGCACCATTTCATGGTATAGGGGATGGACCCTCTAGATGACTTACTACAACTTGCCCTCTCCTGCCAATAAAGCAAAATGGTACATTTTTTTCCTTTTGGCAGACATCCCAGTCATTTCTAAAATATTCAAGCCTGGCTACTTTTCTGGGTATTCAGGTGATCCATGTGAAAATGCATACCACCTGGCCCTAACATGCTCCAGGAGTGAGGCCAACTCACTGCATCCTTTATTCTCGCTCTGCAAATGGAACCTGCTCTAGGCAATCCCCTGTGAGAGACAAGCACCATTCTTTGCCTCCACAAACTCCAGGGAACACATGCCAGGGTGGAGGCATCTGCTATATACCAGCATAGGCAGACCTATGCATTTTTGCAGTTAGCCATCATTTGGCAAAGGGATTGGTAGTGTGTTAGTGAAATGTCTATCTCCCTTTTGATAGACATTCCAGTCTCTGGATGGTTATTGGGAGGCACTCTTACTTGACGTAGAGGAAAAAGGGGATGTGATAGTCTTAAATGTACCTATGAAATCCTTTCATTGACTTCCTTCTCCAACAAACCTTGATCTTTTCTTATACTAGCTATTGGGAATTATGTTGGCTGGACTAATTTCGCCATTGGGGGATCAATCTGTTGCTTTTCTTTTAGATAAGTAACAAAACTTGTCCTTCACTGTCTCAGCTTTCAGATTTTATTTTTATTTTATTTTATTTTACTTTTTAAAGATTATTTTTATTTATTTATTTGACAGAGATCACAAATAGGCAGAGAGGCAGGCAGAGAGAGAGGGAGAAGCAGGCTCCCTGCTGAGCAGAGAGCCCGTTTTGGGACTTGATCCCAGGACCCTGGGGTCATGACCTGAGCCAAAGGCAGAGGCTTTAACCCACTGAGCCATCCAGGAGCGCCTCAGCTTTCAGATTTTAGAAGAAATTTTGAGACCCAGCAAAAGTCTCATTGTATTCTCTACAGATCTGACATGGTTGTAATATGCATAACTTTTTGATTTTGTGATAACTTATTTTGCATTTCTACTAAACTGATGTAATAACTGCTGAGTTATGAGGTGACTGATAACACAGAGAGAAGTGACTTTTGAGGCAAGAAATCAGTACTCTGCTCAGATAAAATATTTTAACTAATATAAAGTGAGAATGCATACCACAACACGCTGTCTTAAGCAATCAGAATATCCTAGACGTCTTTGTGTTCCCTATCTTACAATTTCGGTGACATTACAGAGCTCAACCATAATCTACATTATAGATTCTCTACACTGAGGATCCAGCATGACTTTAAGCCAATTCAGAATTGACCAGAGCTTTTATTCTTGGGAAATTACTTCCCTGTCAGTGCCCCCCTATATGTAATGAAGCATTCATGGTTCCAGTGGTAGCTAGGGTTCCACCAGATCTGTGAAGCAGCGGTATTAGATTAAGTATTTTGTAGTTCCCGGGGGGCCTGGGTTGCTTAGTGGGTTAAAGCCTCTGCCTTCGGCTCAGGTCATGATCTCAGGGTCCTGGGATCGAGTCCTGCGTCGGGCTCTCTGCTCAGTGGGGAGCCTGCTTCCTCCTCTCTCTCTCTCTACCTGCCTCTCTGCCTACTTGTGATCTTTCTCTATCAAATAAATAAATAAAATATTTAAAAAAAGAATTTAAATATTTTGTAGTTCCCTCAGGATAACATGCTGAGATCTCCCCCAAGGAACTTTTTGTAAGTTCCTTGACCTACCCATAGGTTTTGAGGCTGACTTTCAAAGATTTATTTATTTGTTTTAGAGACACAGCGAGTGTGAGCACATGCAAGTGGGGGTAGGGATTTAGAAACAGAATCTTAAAGCAGACTCACCTCTGAGTGCAGAGTCCAGCATGGGGCTGGATCTCACAACTCATGGGATCATGACTCGAGCCAAAACCAAGAGTTGGACGCTTAACCAACTAAGCCACAAATGAATAAATGAATAAAATGTTCCATTAAGCAATAACAGTAATTTTGATGGGAAAAGATGCTCTAGATTTGAAGATTTGCCTCTTTCCCTGATTTATATAATATCTACCCTGATAACCTATATTTTGAGACCTAATGTGCACAAGGCTTTCTGTTCTCTAACTTCGGATGGGTAACTTCACTTCTTTAGGCTTTTGATGACTTACCTGTAATATGAGAGAAATTGGAATTAGATTTGTGGTTTGCAATCTGTTCTGAGAATCTCTTGTGTTCTGTTGAGATGCTCAATAGCTCCCGCAGAGAAAGAAGGGATAGAACAAATGAATTGTAGGGGCTGCCCAGCAGCCTCTTATTCAATCAATAAAGGACTTCTGCTTATATCATTTTATGTCTTAGGCCTCTACACTAGATTGATTTTTTTTAAAAAAGGAGTTCAACTCCACAACCACTGGATTAGAATTTCCTTCTGACTCTACTTATCTGTGATTCTATAAAATAGCACATGATTGCAAAAACCCAGAGCAGCAAAGTTAATTCACATTCCCTTTCAAGGCATCGGGTGAGATTGGAGTGTTATGAAATTGCTCTAACACTCAGCCTGACATCACCTGCTCAACTTTGTTTAGTGAGCAAATAATAGCACAAAACATGATGTTCCCTTGCCATACTCATCCCAGACTCAAAGAAAAGCCTTCCTTTGACATACATAGTATGAGCCTCAAAGTAAACTTGAAAACGGTATAAATTTGCCAAAAGGGAAAATGTATGTCCTTCAGAATTTACCGTAGAGAGACAGAAGAAGAAGTTAGCCATGACGTAATTGTAATTGTATAGCTGTCATGTGTCCATGGGAGCTATTTCCATGGTTCCTGATCTCAGCACCTTTCGGAAAGAAATACTAAGGTACAACTTATTTCTGAAATACATTCACTTAGCTTAAAGATTACTAGACATTATCCTGATAATGCAGGTAAAGATAAAATTTATGCCAACTTAAAATGATATGGATATTTTCTATAGTCATTCAAACTATGTAGAGTTAATATCAAAGAACAATATCAGGAAGAGCAAATATTAAATGCATATAAAAATCACTGATTCTATTTCTAGATCTATTTTGTAGTCAAATAAGACCTGTGCAAAAAAATAAAAAATTCATATTAGTTTTTAGTTTTCATATTGTATTTGTAGTCCAGAAGATTTGTTAGAGGGTGTATATGAGGTCTTTACATACTTTTGATAAAGTAATCTTACTTTGGCTATTAAGGCATCTGCAAGATTAAAAAGATGACTTAAAAATTCCATTCTTAATGACTTACAGTGAAATCACAATTACTGCTTTGTCTTCCTGCTTGGTTCCACTACATTTGGATTGCAATAATATGTCAAGCTTCAGAAAAATGCATATATGTAAACTTGCTCACAATTATTTTGCCTGACAGTCATGCAAAATGTAATTAAAACGTTTGAATTGTACAGGTGCTAAAAAGCAGTGTATTACAAAATAAGCAAACCATAATGTTAAGAACTCCAGTTGGGTTATTAGCATGTTATGATCTTAGTTATGACATTCCAGCAGTATAATCCCAGGTCTATTGCTAAGGAGAGGAGGTTATAAAAGTAGGTTGTCAAAATTTTTATCAGAGAGTTATTTTAACATCATTTTTAAAGGAAATTTATTGTTTAATTATAAAGGTAATATAACTACAATCCAGAAATTATGTAAAATGGTGAAAAGAAAATTAATTTTCTATTATTCCAGTACTCAAACTACCATTGTTACTATTTCGGTGGAGTTCCTTCCAGGCTTTCTTCATATGCTTTTATTAATTTTTTTTTTGTTTACAATTCTAATATGTGTCCATAACATTTTGTACCTTGTCTTTTTACTTTATTGTATATATTAAACAAAGTTTTATATTTTCAAAATGAGTCTAGTTTGTATCTTAGGAAATTACTTAGCAAGAGAAAGTGGTCAGCAAGGCCCTGAGCCTCGGGCCTGGTCCAGAAGGTAATTCCACTTTGCTGGGAGGCTTGCAACAACTAGGTCATTTTCATTCCCTGGAACTATTTCATGAGAAATGCTTTGCTCTATACTGAATACTAAATACGGGACAAAGTCTCCATCAATTAAGGCTTGGAAGGAGGCCAAACCTAAATCACTGGGGTAGAATCTTTGTATCTCAGCTTCATAGGGATCACTGTGTAAAGAGACAAGATGATACAGGACACCATAATTGCTGCCCATGTAAGCCAAAGGAGGGCATTTGAATCCACAGAGATGAAAATGCTTCTTTCAAGGACACCTGAAGGCAAGTTGTGAAACCAAGAGTTGTAATAAAATCAAAATTACTTAGAAAACTAATAAATGCACAAGCCATTCTATGAGTAAGTATAACTTCAATTTAAGAATGACCGAAAAAAAAAAAAAAGATGATAAAACAATATATTAGCAGTGCAAAAACTAAGAGCCCTTGCAATTTTGTTCTTTGTGATTGAAGAGAATGAATATGGAAAGCTTTAAAATCAACTTTATGTGCACAGATGTAGGGATAAACTGCCATAAATCTTCATGGGAATACTATTTTAGTAATACCTAAATTATAAATTGCACTTTAAGTAAAAAGCCCCAAAAAGGCCAAAGTCAATGAAGAAGTTTCAGTAAGAAAAGGCTGAATGTCTCCAAAACTGCCAACAGCCCCATTCATCATTCCGAAACCACAACAGGTTAAATATTAAAGAGGTTTGAAGATGCTACCATTTAGAATTTAGAATTACAACATTTGTAACACTATTTTCAAGGGCATGGAGAAGAGCTGCTGAATTTCTGAAGAGTAGATGGAGTGTATACATCCCAATCTAAAACAAACAAACAAACAAACATAAATTGTTTGACCCTGTAATTGTACTTCTTGAACTTTCTTTTTTCTCCCTGTAGCTTCCTTTTAAGATATCACTCTACCTCAGGTTTTTAGCAGCATAGCAATAATATTCCTAACAGTGGTTTTCTGGTTTTACTGTGTGGTGTTTGCAGACCACGAACCTGTGGCTTGATATCTATTCACAGCTAGGAAATTCTCAGTCACTATTTCTTTAACTATCGCCCCTTTGATTGACATAGTTAAGCATTCTCCCTCTTATCTTTCACGTCTCTCATGCTTTTTTTCTGTAAGCTTTTTTTCTCTGCATTATTCTGAATACTTTCCACAATTCTATGAAAGGATTTACTCATTCTTTTTCTTTTTGCTATTTCCAATAAGCTAAGTAGTAAATTCTTCATCCTGGTCATTTTATTTAACAGTTGTAGAATTTCTGTTTGACAGGTTGTGTTTGTGTGCATGCTTGTGCGTGTGTGTTTATTCTAGATGTCTCCTGAAATTTCCCATTTTCCTCTCTGTTTTCTTGAATTAATTCAATTGTATTATTTAAAAATCTCTGATAACTCCAATATCTGATTCATTCATGCATTTACTCATGATTCACTCATCTGTTTTTCTCTTGGTTTTGTTCCATTAGCCCTGTACTTTAGCATGCCTTTACTTTTTAATTTAATACTCGAAATGGTAGACTAAAAAATCTCATAGTCTGTAGGCAATGTAATCTTTTTTCCAAAGAAGATTGGTTTAATTTTTAGTTTTTTGTTGGATTGTTGGTAGGTATCAAAAGATCACCTTACTTCTTCCATGAATTGATTATAGTTATTTTTTTTTTTCTTTTTAAAGATTGTTTCCATTTTGTTGTTATTCTGCCATTGCCCTTCTGGTAGTTTGGAGAAAAGCCCTGGATATATAGTAAGTTCTTCTGATTTAGTGGAACCTGAACTTCAATCTCTTCTCTTAGCAGCAGGCAGATATTAAAATCTGCTCCACTTTTTCCTCCCAGCGGCTGCTCTCCATTGGTTTTTCTTACATGAATAATTAAGAGTCCATCAATATCTTGAAGAGAATCAGTAGGAGATTTGGGGAATCTGCAGTCTCCTTTTTTTTTAGGATACTGCCATCCAATTGCACCCTCTCTGCCAGTCTCCAACTCTGACTTCTGCCCCTGGAAGTTACTTCTAGACACATCCTCATTGCTGCTAGAAACAACCCTGAGCACTGTGGCAACTCATTCCTGAGATTCTAAATTGTTCCTTAATGATGACCAGATTTTCAAACAGGTAGGCCTTTCCAAAGCCAATTATTTTCAGGTAGTTCATATAATGGGAGATCCAGCATCATGTTTGTAGCTATCAATAATTCTCCATATAATTCAGAATTGTATGTATAACTGATTTAACTTTTGATTTTCTGAACCGGCTGAGACTGGCACTGTAAGGATACTCACCAAGCATTGTTCCTCTCATCCCTCCTGCCTGTCTAACAGCCTTTTGCCTGAAGATATGATTTCTCCGTACACAATTCTGCATTTAACTCAAGCTTCGTTTGGCTTTTTAAGTCTGCAGGCTAAGCTGGGTCCAAACAATGAGTTCTCAGATAGGCCCCTCAGTCTAGGTTTATGCTACATAATTTGGTGAATGCGCCAACTTCTGAAATCTTCAGGCATGGACATTACCTCTGGGAAGCCTTCCACTTTTCTTTCTGATAGTCACTAAATTTAGCAGCCCTTTCACATATTTGGCATAGTTTGTTTTTCCTGCTCTATGTCCTAACACCGTGATAGCACTTAGAGCATTGACGGCACTCAATAACCATTTTAATAAAATTTTTTAGCATCCTGTATAATTAATGAATAAATCACATCTCTCCCCTAGTTTCTCTAGAGATTCCATTTTTATTTCTCTGTTACTCTCTTTTTACTTTCATGTGGCTTCCTGGAAGAGAGGATAAAACTGCCATCTTTTTATTTTAAAAACCACAAAAACAGCCAGTTAATAAATGTTAATTGAACTGAACTAGTAGCATGCAATAACAATGCTAAATGGTTGTCCTTAATGTAAGTCTAGGGGAAACTACCTTTATACCTCTACTGAAAAATCAATGTTATTAACTACTGGATAATCCCTTTTTCTTTCCTTCTACGCATCCTTAAGGAGAAAAAGGAAATGGACATCCAATATTCTGATTCAACAATTGTTACTGACTACTGAGATTGTGGGGATAAGAAGGTTAAGTCAAAATTTCTCTACTATACACAAATTGTTATTATGGGGCTATGCCTTTTAGCTAAACATATAACAACAGATTGTCAGACTAAAACTATTATGGAACAATCTAGAAATAAAAGGGTCTTTCCTTTTGTGAAGTCTCATGGGAGCCAGTAAGGAGCAAGTGAACAAAAATAAATAAACTAGAGATGTCAGTAAGATAAGACTTGCACAGAATTTATATGAAATAACAATTAGAGTTATGGAATAAACATCCTGTGTTAATAACTTATCCATTGAAAAGACATCTGATAAAAAACTATTGAAAGATCACGGCTGCAATATAATGATTTATAAGAAACATATATTGTTGGGGCACCTGGCTGGCTCAGGGGGTTAAAGCCTCTACTTTCAGCTCAGGTCATGATCCCAGGGTCCTGGGATCGAGCCTCACATCGGGCTCTCTGCTCAGCGGGAGTCTGCTTCCTCCTCTCTCTCTGCCTGCCTCTCTGCCTACTTGTGATCTCTCTGTCAAATAAATAAATAAATAAATAATCATTTAAATAAATAAATAAATAAAAAGAGATATATATTGTCATTCAGATGGCCAAATACATGTTTCCCAGAAATATTTGGTTTTCATCCACAGTTCCTGAGAATGTTTAAAGAGACATAAAAGTGAGATGAGTGTCTTGTTATTAATGAAAGTGACTTAAAAAAAAAAGAAGATTTATTTATTTGAGAGAGGGCTTGGGAGAGGGACAGAGGGAAAGGGAGAGAATCCTCAAGCATACTCCCCACTGAGCATGGAGCTCAATAATAGGGCTTGATACCAGGGCCCTGAGGTCATGACCTGAGCTGAAATCAAGAGTCAGAGGCTCAACCAAATAAACCACTTAGGTTCCCTTAAAGAAAATGATTTTTGAATCCTATGCAAAGGCAGAGCTGGTTGCCAGAAGAACCAACCATGTGTTTAAAGGGATGGAAACTTCCATTTCACTTCCCCAGCCTCTGGGGAGGACGGAGGGCTGAAGATGGAACCAGCCAATGGCCAGTGACTTAGTTAATTATGACTATGTAATGAACCCTCCACAAAAACCCAAGGACAGCATTTTGGTGGGTTTTTTTTTTTTTGCCCCCCCCTTTTTTTTTCCAGAGACCTTCCACACTTGGGGAATTAGAACTCTTCCATTTGCCACTGTGGTCTGCCCAAACTCCATGGAAAAAAGGTCCTTTGCTCAGGACCTCACTCTATGTACCTCTTCATCTGGCTAATGATTTGTATCCTTTATCATATCCTTAATAAACTGGTAAACATTAAGTAAATGTTCCATTGAGTTCGGTGAGCATCTCTAACAAATTAATCAAACCTAAGGTTAGTGGGAGCAGAGCAGTCTTGAAAGACTGAACCATTAACCTGTAATCTGATACTATCTCTGGAGAGACAGTGTCAGAATTCACATGAATTCTTAAACATCCTACTGGTGTTTGAGAATTGCTTGGTATTGTGTGTAGAGGAACTTCCCCAGCACATTGGAACTGGGTGGATAAACCCTTAAGAGAGTGGCTTATTCATTAGACTCAAGAACAAATTGGTATTTGGAGAGAATATCGTATTTTCCTTCTTCAAGGGACAACACAGAAGATTAACTTTCTCAAATTTTACTCACACTAAGTGGTTCTACCTTTGTCAACATTTGGAATTGCCACACTTTAAATTTTGTCTTCCTGGTAGGTTTGTAACCATATTTCTTCGTGGCTTTAATTTGCATTTTCTTGATTACTATGAAGAAATTTAGTTCCTTTTCATGTGTTTACTTGAGTATCTTCTGAAATATTTCCTCAAAATATGCATATTTTTCCATTTGGTTCTTTCCTCTTCTTACTGATGTGTCGAAATTCTTTGTCTATCCTGAATATAAGATCCTTGAAAGCTATACACATTGCAATACTTCTCCTATTTTTAGGTTTACTTTTTTTCCTTTGTAAATAATATCTTTACTGTACTGTAGCCCTTAGTCTAACAATTAAAATTAATAATTAAAATTATTTTATTTTAAATATTTATTTATTTTGAGAGAGACAGAGGGAGTGTTGGTGGGGAGTGGGGACAGAAGGGGAGAAAGAAAGAATCTCAAGCAGATTCCATACTGACAGAAGGGCTCCATTTGGGGCTTGATCATGAGACCATGAGATCATAACCTGAGCTGAAACCAGGAGTCAGATGCTTAATTGACTGCATCATCCAAGTGCCCCAAAATGTTTTTTTTTAAATTATTATTCCCTTAGTATTGGTAGAGGAAAAATACACTATTGCTTTCCTTTACACTACATATGATGCCCTGAAAGTTCTTTACTCTGATCACCAGGTGTATATGGGGGAGGGGAGCTCTCACATTGACAATACCAAGTGGTATCCTAGAATTTAAATAATTCTGACTCTTTGTACTTGAAAAGAGTGTCATATCCCACACATTAAGGATTCAGTCCTACATACCTGCCCTTGCTCCCAATTAAGATGCCAATTGCAAGTCCCGGTTGTTACCAGTGCGTCTGACCCACTGGCTGTAGATCAGAGGTCCACACAATCTTCTCCCTGGTTTTGATTAATTTGTTACAGTGGCTCACAAAACTCAATTTGCTTACTAATTACTTTATTGTAAAATGATGTAACTCAGGAATTGCCAGATAGAAGACATGCATAGGGCAGGTATGTGGGAAGGAGTATGGAGCTTTATGCATTCTTTGGGTAGGTCACTGTCCCAACCCCTCCATGTGTTCACCAACTTTGAAGCTCACCAACCCGGTCTTTTGGGATTGTTTTTATGGAAGTTTCTTTACACAGGCATGATTAAATCATGGGCTATTACTAACTGAACTGAATCTCCAACCCCTCTCCCTTCTTGAGTGGCTGGGGCGGGGGGAGTGGTGTTGAACTGAAATTTCTAAATCCTCTAATCATGTGTGGTTCCTCTGGCACTGAGCCCTGGTCCTTGGAGGCTTTCCAAAAGTCACCTCAGTAACAAAACTCAGGTGTGGTTGAAAGGGGCTTGTTATGAATAACAAAAGACGCTCCTTTCACCTTTATCTCTCTCAAGCCATTTCACGAACTAAGGACAAAACAAAATATTATAACAAAAGATAACCCTGTTGCTCTAATCACTTAGGAAATTATAAGGGTTTGGGAGCTATGTGCCAGGAACTGAAGGAAGACCAAATATATATTTCTTATTATAAACCACAATATCACAGTATCTTATTTAAGAAATTTTCCCTCCAAGGCATTTTAAATAGTGTCATATCTTCTTGTGGAAGCATGATTATTTTGCTTTTCACATTCAGAAACCTAAAAATACCTGAAATAAATTTTTGTGAGTGCTATGCTAATTTTTTAAAAATATGGATACCTAAATGCTCTAGAAACATTTATTGAAATGTGATATATACATTAGCTCTGTAACAAGCCAATTGTCTATATATGTGTGGTTCTGTTTTTGGATTCTCTGTTTTTTCTTTGGTCAGTTTACATTATTTTGCACCAATATCATACTGATTTATTATAGCTTTTCAAGTCTTAAAAACAAGAGACCCCAAATGGAGTTATTTATGGTAAGCCCCACATCGCCAAACTGAGACATAATTATAGTTTTGGTTCTTCCAGAAATGGAATCTTAAACCAGTTAATCAGGAATCAGCATTAGATAGATAATCTGCCTGATAGAACTTTCCCACCCCAAAAAGAAAGTAACTTTGCAAAAACCAACCTGAATTTTTTGCCCAGTATATTTTTCTTGTTCCTGCTCTGCCTGTGAAAGTCTGTCCTTCTGTCTGCCAGTTTGGATGTTGCCTTATTCAAATAGAGTTTTGCTCAAACTCTTAAAAATTTTAATATGCCAGTATCATGCCGTCTCGGCGATCACAGCTTTGTAGTAAAGTTTGAAAACAGGCAACGTGATGGCCCAGTTTTGTTTTTCTTTTTCAACATTTCCTTAGCAATTTAGAGTCTTTTCTGGTTCCATACAAATTTTAGGATTCTTTGTTCCAGCACTTTGAAAAATGCCAGAGTTTTGATCAGGATGGCACTGAACATATAGATTGTTCTAGGCAGTATAGACATTTTAACAATGTTTATTCTTTCAATACATAAGCATGGAATGCTTTTCCATCTTTTTGTGTCTTCTTCCATTTCTTTCACGAGTGTTCTGTAGTTCTTCAAGTATAGATCCTTTACCTCTTTGGTTAGGTTTATTCCTAGGTATCTTATGGTTCTTGGTGCTATAGTAAATGGAATCAATTCTCTCATTTCCCTTTCTATATTTTCATTGTTAGTATATAAGAAAGCATTGATTTTGTATCCTGCCACATTACTGCATTGCTGTATAAGCTCTAGTAGTTTGGGGGTGGAGTCTTTTGGGTTTTCCCATATAAAATATCAGGTGATCTGCAAAGAGGGAGATTTTGACTTCTTCTTTGCCAATTCAAATACCTTTTATTTCTTTTTGTTGTCTGATTGCTATTGCTAGGACTTCTAGTACTATGTTGAACAACAGTGGTGAGAGTGGGCATCCTTGTCATGTTCCTGATCTCAAAGGGAAGGTTGTCAGCTTTTCTCCACTGAGAATGACATTTGCTGTTGGTTTTTCATAGATAAATTTTATGAAGTTGAGGAATATTCCTTCTATCCCTATACTTTGAATCATTTTAATCAGGAATGTAATTTAATCAGATGCTATATTTGGTCAAATCCCTTGTCTGCATCAGTTGAGAGGACCATGTAGTTCTTCTCTCTTCTCTTATTGATTTGTTCTATCACATTTGATTGATTTGTGAATATTGAACCACCCTTGCATCCCAGGGATAAATCCCACCTGGTCATGATAGACCAGTGGAACAGAGTAGAGAGCCCAGATATGGACCTGTAACTCTGTGGTCAAATAATCTTTGATAAAGCAGGAAAAAATATCCAATGGAAAAAAGACAGTCTCTTCAATAAATGGTGCTGGGGAAACTGGACAGCTATGTATAGAAGAATGAAATTTAACCATTCTCTTACACCATACACAAAGATAAACTTGAAATGGATAAAAGACCTCAACATGAGGCAGGAATCTATCAAAATCCTAGAGGAGAATATGGGCAGTAACCTCTTTGACATCAGCCACAGCAACTTCTTTCAAGATGTGTCTCCAAAGGCAAAGGAAACAAAAGTGAAAATGAACTTCTGGGACTTCATCAAGATCAAAAGCTTCTGCATAGCAAAGGAAATAGTCAACAAAACAAAGAGGCAACCCACGGAATGGGAGAAGATATTCCCAAATGACACTACAGACAAAGGGCTGATATCCAAGATCTATAAAGAACTCCTCAAACTCAACAGTCAAAAAATGGATAATCATGTCAAAAAAGACAGGAGACATGAACAGACACTTCTCCAAAGAAGACATACAAATGGCAGACACATGAAAAAATGTTCATCATCATTAGTCATTAGGAAATTCAAATCAAAACCACATTGAGATACCATCTTTCACCAGTTAGAATGCCCAAAATTAACAAGACAGTAAACAAGAAGTGTTGGAGAGGATGTGGAGAAAGGGGAATCCTCTTATACTGTATAATGCAAGGTGGTGTAGCCACTTTGGAAAACAGTGTGGAGATTCCTTAAGAAATTAAAAAATACTTTATGATCCTGCAATTGGACTACTCAGTATTTATCCCCAAAGAAGCAGATGTAGTGAAAAGAAGGGCTATATGCATCCCAATGTTCATAGTACCAATGTTCACAATTGCCAAACTGTGGAAAGAGCCAAGATGCCTTTCAACAGACGAATGGATAAGGAAGATGTGGTCCATATATACAATGGAGTATTATGCCTCTATCAGAAAGGATGAATACCCAACTTTTGTATCAACATGGATGGGACTGGAGGAGATTATGCTGAGTGAAAAAAGTCAAGCAGAAAGAATCAATTATCATATGGTTTCACTTATTTGTAGAGCATAAAGAATAACATGGAGGACATTAGGAGAGGGAAAGGAAAAGTGAATTGGGGGAAATTGGAGGGGGAGATGAACCACGAGAGACTGTAGACTCTGAGAAATACACTGAGGGTTTTGGAGGGAAGGGTGGTAGGGTGTTAGGTGAGCCTGGTGGTGAGTATTAAGGAGGGCACATATTGCATAGAGCACTGGGTGTGGTGCATAAACAGTGAATTTTGGAATAGTGAAAAAATAAAAAAAATTAAAAATTAAAAAAAATTTAATATGCCTCAGCTTATCTTTTGAGAGTCTTAGTAATTGTTAAAGCAAGTCCTTCTATCATTGTTGTTATTATGTAAAAGGCCATTGGCTATTTCCCTTTCTTTATAAATTTTAGAATATGTTTGCTTTGTTTCACATAAAATTTTGTTGGGATTTTATCTGCAGTACATTGAATTTTACTATTAACTTGAGTAAAACAGATATCTTTACAATACTAAATTATTTAAACCATGAACATGATATGTCCCTCCATCTATTTGTGCTCTTCCATTCCTATCAATATTATTTTGCAGTTTTCAGTGAAAAGGACTTGCATGCTTTTGTTAAAATTAGAGCTAGCCATTTGATATTCTTCGATGCTATAACTCTTATTGGGTAAACGCTGAATTATATCATACCTACAGAAAAGAAAACAATTCACTATTGCAATGCACTATGGATATTTACAAACTCAACACATTCATAAAATATGCAAACGGGGGCGCCTGGGTGGCTCAGTGGGTTAAAGCCTCTCCCTTTGGCTCAGGTCATGATCCTGGGGACCTGGGATCGAGCCCTGCATCGGGCTCTCTGTTCGGTGGGGAGCCTGCTTCCTCCTCTCTCTCTGCCTGCCTCTCTGCCTCCTTGTGATTTCTGTCTGTTAAATAAATAAATAAATCTTAAAAAAAAAAAAAATAAAATATGCAAACAGACCAAAAAGTAGAACATAAGGAAAACCTCAGAAGGTCCTACTGAGTTCCATTCCAGGCACTATCATGACTTCTAAAATAAGTTTTGCCTGTTCTTAAGGCTTATATGAATAGAATGATACGGTATGTATTCTTTTGTTCCTGATATCTTTCTTCTAGATCTATTTGTGAGATTTAGTCATGCTATTGTTTATAGTTATAATTTTCTCATTTTCATTCAAGGATAGTATACTATTAAATGGATATACCACAATTTATTTAGACAAATTATTGTTTACCAACATTTAGATTGTCTCTCATTTTAGGCACTAAGAATAATGTTGCTATATACATTGATGTTTTTTTCCTGGCTTTTAAATGTTTGGCTGTTGAAAATAGTGATATTATATTTTTCTTTATATATATTTTTGACAGATAGATATATAGATATAGATATATAGCAGACATGCATTTCTGTTAAATATATACCTAGAGATAGAATACTAAATCATAGGCTATGCATACATGCACCATAAGTATATACATCGAAACCATTTTTCAAAGTGTCTATTCAATTTGCATTCTCACAGTGCATGATTTCCAATGGCTCATCATCTTTGTCAAAATTCAGTATTGTATGCCTTCTCATCTTAACCCTTCTGGTGAGTGTAAAGTCATACATCATTTTGCTTGTAATCTATTTTCCTTAAAGACTAATAAAATTAATCAGGGTGGCTCAGTGGGTTAAGCTTCTGCCTTTGGCTCAGGTCATGATCTCAGGGGCCTGGGAATGAGCCCCGCATTGGGCACTCTGCTTAGCAGGGAGCCTGCTTCCCCCCCGCTCTCTGCTTGCAATCTCTCTCTCTCTCTGTCAATAAATAAATAAATAAATAAATCTGAAAAAAGACTAATAAAATTAATCAATTTATCATTTGTTTATTATTCATTTATTTTACTTTTTTGTGAAGTGTCTCTTCAAGGATTGTAACAGTTTTCTATTCTATTCAATTACCTTTTAAATTCATTTGTAAAAGTTCTTTATACATTCAGAATGTGAGTCATTTATTAACTATACGTTTTGAAAATATTTTCTCCCATTCTGTGGCTTTCTTTTTTTTCCTTTTTAAAGATTTCTTTTGACAAAAAGATTTTTAGTTTTTTTTTTAAAGATTTTATTTATTTATTTAGCAGAGAGAGGTCACAAGCAGGCAGAGAGGCAAGTGGAGAGAGAGAGAGAGGAGGAAGCAGGCTTCCTGCTAAGCAGAGAGCCTGATGCAGGACTCGATCCCAGGATCCTGAGATCATGACCCGAGCCGAAGAAAGAGGCTTAACCCACTGAGCCACCCAGGTGACCAGATTTTTAGTTTTAATGTAGTCCAACTTATCAATCTTTCTTTATATTAGGAGTTATTGTTTACTATTTAAGAAATTTATGACCACCTAAATTTTATAAGATTGCCTTTGTTTTTTTTAAATACATTTTAAAATGTTTTCTTGTACCTTTGACATTATTATTTTCTTGTACCTTTGAACATTTATTCTCCACCTAGAATTGAGTCATGTATAGTGAGGGTGAATACCATTTATCAGAAAGCTTTCCACTGCATTGCATTGCAACTTTTCTCATAAATCAGGTAACTGTTTATGTGTGGTTGTGTTTTTCCTTCTAGAATATATTATTTGTTCTTTTTTATTTCTTTTCTGAAATTCATTCTGGATATTTTCTTTGACTGTTCCTTCCAGCTCTTTAATTCTCTTTTCCTTTAGATCTAATAAACTACTAAACCCATCTCTATAGCTTTTTAATTATTACATTTTAAAATGTCTAAAATTCTAGTTTTAGCATCTTTTCTTTAGCATCAAATTCTCTTCTTAAGTTCTCACTCATCCTATTCATTTCCTTCAATATTTTAAGAAATTTTCATCTAAAATCTGTATCTGACAACTACAAAAGCCTTACACCCTGCTTATCCTCACTCCGGCACATGCTGTTCAATCCCTTTGTGTTTGGTCAATTTGCTCTGAGATCTGGAACCAAAAATGATGCTATCTTCAGAGATGATAGGCTTTTCTTTTAGTCAGGTGTCTTACTTTAGAAATCTATAATCTCTTTCATGGGATTTCAAAAACTGAAGTGATTCAAAGCTGTGTTTTCATCTCTGTAAGGGACAGATGACTTCCTATCAAACTTCACAAGTCACATATTGTTTACTGATGCTGTACCGTCCTTTTGGAGCCCCTATCCCAATTTTTGTCTCTATGCCCATACCCATAAGACGCTCGGTAATACCACTTTAGCTTCCCAGACATTCAGTAACTCTTTCAGAATCAGCAAATATCCACAGAGGACAAATACTCCTAATGTAAATCTAACCTATATAGATCTCTGTATTCCCCAGATCTCAAACTGGATCTTCAGTAATTGTTTAGCCTTTCTGAACCTTTATTCAGATTATTTTGTTCATTCCCCCCCCCTACATTTTCTAGTGTTTCCTCAATGGGAGGATGTTTTGATTAGTCCATAGTTACTGGAAACATTTTTTTTTTTTAAATCAAGCACATTTAAAGGTATTTTTTCCAAGGTTCCACCTGAAAATAATCCTGTTGTTGTGAATTAAAGCATTAAAAAGTATTCACTTTCTTGTTTTTTTTTTTTTCAGATTTATTTACTTATTTGAAAGAGAGAGGAGGGGAGGAGAGGCAGAAAGGGAAATGGAGAAAAAACCTTAAGCAGACTCCCCACTGTGTGGAGTCCCATGGTGGGGGGTGGGGGTTGGATCCCAGGACCCTGAGATCAGGACCTAGGCCGAAATCAAGATGGAATGCTTAATCACTGAGCCACCCAGGTGCCCATTCACTTCATTAGTTTTAAAGTTCCTGATTAAAGGACACTAGCTTCTACTTGTACCTCCCACTAGCTTCTTTCTTAATAAGATTGTGTGTGATATTAGGTTTTATGTAAACATTTAGGAAGACTTAGACAGGGGAAATATCGAGAATTTCATTCTATAAAAAGAGTCAATAAATCTATAGATTTATAAAAGAATCTAAAAGAATATAGAATCTACAAAAGAATATAGAATATATTAGAGAATATATAATATATTAGAGAAGAATAGAATATAAATCTATAGAACTATAGAATCTAAAAGAATCTATATTGGCCTTTCATAGACAGTAGCAGGTTCTAGAAATGTAGAGGTGATGGAGTTGATGGTATAGATCAAGCATTCATAGAAAAAGGCTCTGGGGTTTCAGAACAAAAATCAGGAACAAAGGACTATACATATTTCAGCCCCAGATGAGATAGAAGAAAAACAGAAGAGACTGCCCTTATGTGCACCTGGAATATTTTGTGGGGAGGATGGGTAGAGGTGGCGAACTGCTGTGATGCATAATCAGAATTTTGCCTGTTTTAGCCCTAGGAGGTAACTTTTCCTGTTAGTTAGGAGACTTAAGTTTAAATACAATAATATATAAAATAATCTTCCCAGGGGCATTTTCATGTTAAGTCTACTGGTTCCCTCATCAGTTGGAGGTTAGCCCAACAGAGAGGGTCATAGGGTATGGGAGAGTTCAGAAACTTGGGTAACAAAGGGCATTAATGAGCCCTGTGATACTCTGGAGAAGTAATTGATGGGAATATAAGGGATTATGATGGAGAAGGCTCAGCCCTTCCCTACTGATTTTGCTGCCATAAAAGGGATGCCCACATCTGCTCTGTTATCCTTCTCTGAGCTAGTAAGCTAGGACAAACCATTAAATAACAATGCAAATGGGTAAGTACTAAAAAGGAGGGAAGTGGTAAGCTCTGAAAGTAGAGGGATGTGCCTAATTTTGCTTATAAATGAACTGCCTGCCAAGCATTATGCTCAGTGTAGGAAAAGAAGGAAGAATGGAAGGGTGGTTGGGGGGAGAAGAGAGAAGGAAAGAAGTAAAGGAAAATCTGCTTGTGTATTCAGGAATTTCACTGATTTTAAAGTATCTAACATTTATTACTGGAAAAAAGACAAAAGAAAAATATCCAGCCCAATTAAATATATTTACCTATTACTAATAAAGGAGGTCCCTCCCTCAAAGCAGCTATTCTATTACCTCAGTACTCCATGGTACTTTTCTGGTCATAACAATAAATTGCTAATCTGTATTCTTTCAAGTTATATAATAAAAGCAGTATTTTAGAACATAATCTTCACTTCCATCCTTTGAAGCACAGAACTCTCAGATATCTAATGAGTATTTTATACAAATATTTGAATAG
Organism: Mustela lutreola; assembly: GCF_030435805.1. NCBI lineage: Eukaryota > Metazoa > Chordata > Mammalia > Carnivora > Mustelidae > Mustela > Mustela lutreola. The sequence continues at coordinate 123,146,554 of NC_081297.1, forward strand.
TCTTGAACGTCCCAATATAGTCCCCCTTTCCTGCCCCTGCCTAAAGCCCCCCACCCTGCCCACACACAGACACATACCTACCCTCCTGCATCCTACCATTATGCTTGCTGGAAATTATAAGGCTTTCTATCTGGGTAAGAAAGAAAAACAGGCTCCAAACATTCCAGAAGATTTTATAAATTCTGCCATCTGCACATCTGGTATGTATGAAGCCTATAGCACTCTTTAATCAGTATACAGATAACTGTGCTTTGGGTACTTATCAGAAAGTTATACCACAAATTGACTGCAAATAACCAGGTCTTCTTAAAATTTACTTCAACATGGGGTGATTTAAAGAGACAAACTAGCCAGCCATTCTTAAATATTCTCCAAGCTCTGACCTATGTTAAGAAATATAATCTGGACATGACATTGCTGGATAATTTTTCATCCTCCTTAAGTTAAAATTGGACTATGTGTAATAAAAGAGGAATTCATTTTAACAAAGATGCTTTGTTATTGGTAGCTTCCCCAAAACATCAATATCTATATTATCTATAAAGACTGGCTCCTTGTACTTAATAATATACATTTAGTATGTACATAATAATAACTCTTTATTAAGGCTTGATAAACCACAGTTTAGTAACCAGAATAAATCACAGTTTACTTACCCACTTGCCTACTAGAAGACATCTTGATTGCTTCTAAGTTTGGACAATTATGAATAAAGATATTATTATATAAAAATATAATATGAACATTATATACTATATATATTATATATATATATATATAATATGAACTTATATTCTGATCTATGAGATTAAATTCATCATGTATAGGGCATGAACATAAGTTCTTAACTTTTTTTGGTAAATACTAAGCAGTACTTAGTTTTATATGAAAGCTCAAAACTGTCTTCCAAAGTGGCTGCACCTTTTTGCATTCGCACTGGCAAGGAGTGAGAGAGTTCCTGTTGCTCCACATCCTTGTCAGCATTTAGTATTGTCAGTGTTCTGAATTTTGGCCATTCTGATAGGTGTATAGCGGTATCTCATTGTTTTAATTTGCCTTTCCCTGATGACATGTGATGTAGAGCAACTTTCTATATGCTTATCTGCAATCTGGCTATCTTCTTCGGTGAAGTGTCTGTTAAGGTCTTTGGCCCATATTATCATCAGGTTGTTTGTGTTTCTAATAGTTGAATTTTAAGAATTCTCTATATATGTTAGATAGTAATTTTTTTAATCAAATGTGTCTTTTGTAAATACTTTCAGTCTGTGATTTGTCTTCTCATTCTCTTGACATTGATTGTCTTTTACAAAGAAGAAGATTTTTTTTTAATGAAGTCCAGCTTACCGAATATTTCGTCCATGAGTTGTGTCTTAGGTGTTACATCTAAAGTGTCAAAACCATGACCAGTGTCATCTAGGTTTTCTCCTGTATTACCTCCTAGGAACTTTATAATTTTGCATTTTACATTGAGGACTGTGGTTTGTTTAAGTTAATTTTTGTGAAGGGTATGTCTGTGTCTGGATTAAAAATTTTTTTTGTTTTGTTTTGCTTGTGGATATCCAGTTTTAACAAATATTTTTTAATCTTTTGGAGAATTATGTTTTCACTTATATCCAATTATCATATAAAAAACTTATATACTGATCTATGAGATAAATTCATCATAGAAATCAAAGTAAATTACACTATTTTTCCAAATGACTTAACCATGCTTTATCTAGTAGACAACTAAATTATTTAATTTTTCCCCCTTGCTTGTCAGGAATTTCAGGGAATAATTCAGTAATTATATTTCTATTTATTACAATTTAAATAATAGATAACGAACAACAAAAAAAGGAAGCTACTATGCTGGGAGATAGATTAACTTGACTTTCATTGAAGGTTTGGAAAGAAAGAATATCTATTTCAGTTAGAAGAAAAGTAGGGACCCCTGGGTGGTTCAGTGAGTTAAGATTTGGACTCTTGATTTCAGCTCAGTCCTGGGAGTGAGTCCTGCACTGGGCTCTGTGCTTAGCCCAGTCTCTTGAGATTCTTTTCCCCTTACTCTCCCTCCCCCTCTGCTCAACCACCATGCTCCTCTTTCTCTGTTTCTTCCCCTGCTCATGTGCTTTTTCTCTCTAAAAGTAAATAAATAAAACCTAAAGAAAAAATAAATAAGCTATTTAGTGATTTTTAAGTGGCCTTGTTTAATTGCAGCAAAGATGTGTGATATTGCAAAATGTGAAATAAGTATAGAAAGATCAGTTTTCCATACATGGTATATGGCATTGAAAGCTATGGTGAAGAACTTCAGTCATTAATTGATATCATTCATTTTCTTATCTTCATGGTATACTATATATTAATTTAATTAAAAAAATAATTGTGTTTACTCTATTTTTTAATAATGTAGGCTGCTTCAAATTCATTTGGTGGTAGCAAAACATAACATTATATATAAATGTTGGTAAGAGAAAAGAAACTCCAGCAACATTTATTTTTAAAATATTCAAAACAACTATCTGATGTAGAATGGAAAGAGAATAAAATGACAACTAAATTTGTCTAGAGTCTCTATGAGCAAGCCAATATGCAAAATATTTTTCAATATTTTAGTTATTTATCATGAAAATCTGGTTAATAGACATTTTTATCTCAATTTTATAGCTGATATTCTGAAGCCCCAATAAATTAAGTGACTTTCCCAAAGACTCACAGGTCATCAGTGGTCAAAATCAGATTGGAAGGCAGAACTCTAAAGCTCATTTTCTTCCCATGACACTGTGCCATAACCAATAAAACATAGTGATCAATTTGTCCTAATTTTCACATTTCAGCCAATTGTTCTGACATCAACTTGATGCACTTCCATATAAATATAACTTCATTAACACGCATTCAGATTTTAAATAAATACATGAAACAAAACAAACTGGAAGAGAGGAAAACCTAGACCATGAAATCCATTTTTGCCTTATCCATAAGATTACTTAATATAGATATAATTTGTCAACCACATCAACTGGTACAAAATGGAAATCTGAATGATGGTTGTATTTACTATTTTGCTTTTTGAAAATTTTTCAGACAACTCATTTTGAGAATAGAACCTCCTATACCTATGGAAGTTGTTTTGTAATTGGTCTGTGCCATTATTAATTGACTTCAGTAATCCTAGGAGCCAAATAGCTCAATCTTGTTGGCTAAGACATGCTAGCATTTAACAAATTCCAGGCACATACCTAGAAAAATATGGGAATCTGAGGACTTTGGGACTTTATATGACAAAGGTTGACTCTCTTTATAGTTACTACATTCTGTTCACCAAGACAAAGTCTGATCATTTGACGTTAGCTCTTCCAGGGCTTATATCTCTGACTTGAGAAAAGAATGTCTCTCTCAACGTAATGCCTATGTCATGACTGAAATACTGGAATTTCTTCTGTGCATTTACTTACATTTCAATGCAGAATGACATAAGGCATAAGCTATAAGGAGTGGCAGACCAAAGGAACCCAGATCTCTTCCCTCACCTTCCAGTTCAATACCTTCAACAGCTATTAGTAACTATGGAATAAATCTCAACTCCTTACCGTGACATCTACCATTCTCCATGCTCTGTCTCCAGTCATTCTAATATTTTCCCCACTACAATTTCCATGTACCCAGCACATCACCAAATTGGAAATATTTGACATTTCCCAAACAGTCCTATATCTTTATAGAGTATGTCATTATAAACAAGACTGGCTGGGCACCTGCTCTCATGGAACTTATTTTTCATCTTCAGGTTATAAAAGGCAGGTCTCGTATGGCTTTACTAGCCTGGGCATATAAAAGGGACCACAATAGTAGCAATAATAGTTGTTTCAACCACCTGTGCTAACAAGCAGACTGCTGTGATCCCTTCAAAGTATCCCCTGATTCACTCTGAGGAAGTTTCAGAAGGTTCTCACTTGAACTCATATATTGTCATCTTTGCTATCACATGGCATTGACCATATTCGATTTGGCACTCATTTTTGACTCCCCCAAAGCCATAAATCATGCACACATCAAAACAGCACTGTACCTCCTGAAATCCTCTGAGGCCAAGAAGAAACAGGATCATGTTCCTATCTCCTCATGTCACTTCACACTTTTCCACCTAGGCATGAAAATGTGTGGCTTTTGAACACACATCTCATAGCATCCCTCATAAAATACAGCTTTTCCCTTTCCTGCTTACAGCTCCTGTTGCCATATAGATAGAGCAATTATCTTTTACTATTAAGTAACAAAGATATTTTCACAAGAAACATACATTTCTGGTTCTGTTTGGATAATATTAAACAGAGACATTTTCCTTAATGCTATCCTGTGTTTTGGTTATGAATCGTCTGTTTATCTTCTTAATCTAGTATGTTCACATGTCAGTCAAATTATTTCATTTTTCTTAATTAATTTGAGAACAATCACATGAAAATGAAAACCAGAAAGACTTCCTTATATTGAGAGGATTTGGTGGAAAATGTTATATGACAGTAGTAGACCCTTAATAAAGTAAAATAATAATTCATTGGATTTTTTAAAAGTCCATGGGCCCAGTCTTAGGGACCAGCTTTTGAAATAGTCTAAGCTGCTCTTCTTACCCCCATCCTCCCCCGTCTCCACCTAATAGAATAGGAAAGCCTACGTTGACTCTGGCTCCTTCTGTTTCTTTTGCCCCAACACCCCTCCCTCTTTGAATGGTGCAAAGTAAGTTCTGTTATTTCATTCTAACTGTCCCAGGAAGTCCAAATGCAGCAGTAAGCAGAGGTTAGGCTATAGTTAGAACCTTTATTTTGCAACCCTTACTCTATAACCCCTAGGTATTTGCATACATAACTTTTTATCCTTTCCAGATTTAGACTCTTTAGGAGAAAGAACCAGGTTTTAATCACCATCATAACTCCCAGGATTCCTTGCATACATTCTACACTTGAAAAATGATTGTTGAATTGACTCCTTTTGGCCACATTATACTCAACCCAATTATCCTAAATTAAACATTAAATGTTGCTACCTATATTTTATATCTAACCTCAAATCAGCTAGAAAGGCATATAAACTCAAAGAATTCCAAAATATAAAGCTGGTTATCTTTTGTTTTATAATGATTTCCCCACTCTTTAAACACATGTATGATGTTGTGAAGCTAGTGCCTTTAAAGCAGCTGCTGAAAGCATGTGGATTATGTTAGGAGGCCTTCTGACAGAAAAACAATTATATTAGTGTAACTGACATGATATTGGATAAAGAATGATTAAACCATCAGTTCCTTGGAGCTACTTCTGAGCTACTGCTGCTGGAGGCATACAAAGGAAATATAACAGTGGCTACATTTTACACAATGGGGAGATTCATTTTTTGTTGGGAACTCTTCCAGGCAAATTAGATTTAAAACAGCATTCTCATCAGAAATAATAAACCTAACTGTTTCCTTTGCTGTGCAAAAGCTTTTGATCTTGATGAAATCCCAATAGTTCATTTTTTCCCTTGCTTCCCTTGCCTTTTGTGTTGTTCCTAGGAAGACAACTGACAGAATGGGAGAAGATATTTGCAAACGACATATCAGATAAAGGACTAGTGTCCAGAATCTATAAAGAACTTAGCAAACTCAACACCCAAAGAACAAATAATCCAATCAAGAAATGGGCAGAGGACATGAACAGACATTTCTACAAAGAAGACATCCAGATGGCCAACAGACACATGAAAAAGTGCTCCATATCACTCGGCATCAAGGAAATACAAATCAAAACCACAATGAGATATCACCTCACACCAATCAGAATGGCTAAAATAAACAAGTCAGGAAATGACAGATGCTGGCGAGGATGCGGAGAAAGGGGAACCCTCCTACACTGTTGGTGGGAATGCAAGCTGGTGCAGCCACTCTGGAAAACAGCATGGAGGTTCCTCAAAATGTTGAAAATAGAACTTCCCTATGACCCAGCAATTGCACTATTGGGTATTTACCCTAAAGATACAAATGTAGTATCCAAAGGGACACATGCACCCGAATGTTTATAGCAGCAATGTCCACAATAGCCAAACTATGGAAAGAACCTAGATGTCCATCAACAGATGAATGGATCAAGAAGATGTGGTATATATACACAATGGAATACTATGCAGCCATCAAAAGAAATGAAATCTTGCCATTTGCGACAACATGGATGGAACTAGAGTGTATCATGCTTAGCGAAATAAGTCAAGCAGAGAAAGACAACTATCATATGATCTCCCTGATATGAGGAAGTGGTGATGCAACATGGGGGCTTAAGTGGATAGGAGAAGAATCAATGAAACAAGATGGGATTGGGAGGGAGACAAACCATAAGTGACTCTTAATCTCACAAAACAAACTGAGGGTTGCTGGGGGGAGGGGGTTTGGGAGAACGGGGTGGGATTATGGACATTGGGGAGGGTATGTGCTTTGGTGAGTGCTGTGAAGTGTGTAAACCTGGTAATTCACAGACCTGTACCCCTGGGGATAAAAATATATGTTTATAAAAAATAAAAAATAAAAAAAAAAGAAAGAAATAATAAACCTAAAAGAGAATACAGCCAGCAAAAGAAACTGAGACTTGGAATTCTCAGAGAAACAGAGCTGAAGCCTCACAGTCTTTGCAACATTTTGCAGAATGTATTAGAAGGAAGCAGAGCTTCCAGCAGGAATCAAAACATACAACTTTGGCACTGAAAGTTGGTACTTTGAGACTAGGCCATAAAAAAGAACTTGGCTTAGCATGAGATACCCTGATTCAGCAAGGAGATAGCTCAAGGAAGATGTAAGTTGGAACAAAGGAAGGATCACTCACAGGAAGAGTCTTTCAACCTAAGTGAAAATCTGTCCCTTCTCTGATCACATGTTACTCTCCTCTACTTAATGGTGAGTGGATGGAAAATGGTCTTAGAAAACAAGGCATCGATTTTAGAGTGTTCCGTGTCATACGCTAAATATATCCCTTACTATGGTGTATGAGTTAATTTTTCTTAACAAATGCTTTTGTTGCCTGCATAAAGTCCAAAGCTGATGGACACCTCTGGTTATTAATGCAAGTATGCAACCCACTGGTTGGAACTATGGAAATTTCTAGAGTCAATATGGTAGCATTAAACAGTGCCCCTTAAAGAATTCTTTCCCAATGAGGCTTCTTCCTCTCTGAATGTGACATATTTTAAACAAATACAGGTCAGAAAAGACTATTTTACGGAATCTGAAGCAGCAGTAATGTAAATGATTCCATAAAGCCAAAAAGAAAAGAGTTACATAAATGTGACCTAGAGGCAATGTGCTGTGGAGAAAGAAAGTCTGAGAGGGAGGCAGAAAATTAATTACTTTATTTATTTGACAGAGAGCGAACACAGGGAGGCAGAGCAGCAGGCAAAGGTAGAGTATAGAAGCAGGCTCCTCACTGAACAGGGAGCTTGACATGGGGCTAGATCCCAGCACCCTGGGATCATGACTCGAATCAAAGTCAGATGCTTAACTGACTGAGCCACCGAGGCGTCCCAGGAGTTGTTCTCAAATGGGTAAACAAATATTATCTAAATTTTTTTTTGCTGATACATTAAAATGTATTCAGCTAGTGCTATGTAAAAACAATTTTCTTTCCTAAAAGAAAATTTATTTTAATTTTAATTTTAATTAAAATTTTATTAAAATTTTAATAAAATAAAAAAATTTCAGTTTCCCTTTTTTTCCCCAAAAGTAGACCCTGTACCAACACATCTGGATATTTTGCCTATACAATTAAAAAGTTAGGCATTTGGGACATTTTAAAATATCTGTCTGTGAATATTTAGATTTTGGGCTTTCAAAAAATGTAAAAGTTTTTGAAATAGGATTATAGAATCAATAGCACATCTGAGGAAGAAGGGACTAAGGGTGACCTGGTCTAGGCATTTAATATTACAGATGTATAGCTATGTTTATAGGTTCAGAAAATATATATTAAATTTGATAGGATTTGTAAAAATAAATATGTATACATATGTATATATATATGTATGTGTGTGTGAATGTGTGTGTGTGTGTGTGTGTATTCTGATGTCTTTCCTAGAAGATTTTTTATCACAAATACCACAAAGGTGTTGGTCTCTTGACTTACCAAACATTAAAACGAAAAACTGAATAATAGCATTTATTTCAAATAATATTTGTTGTGTAACCTCAACTCATTGAAACAGAACGGATAATCAGTAATTTAAGAAACAAAGTAGCACAAAAGATCCTTAATGAATCAAAACTGGCTTATTAAATTTTGACACTAAAACTAATTAAGTTTATTCATAGGTGATCCCTCAGTCCCTCCCTTAAATAATATTTGCAGTCACTGCAGTCCCAGTAACAATAATTTCACGTCTCATATTTTACATATCCTATCAAATTTGAAACAACAAAATCAAAAAGATTAATTAAGCACATAGTATGAGAAAGGCATGGAGTATGTGTGCAGAGGTGATAAAAACAGCTATTGTTCCTGCTTCCTTGGGGTTGATTTCCTGGGAGAAAAATAGAGAGCACCAATGAAGGAGAAAGCTACTGACAGTGGGAAGAGTATCTGCAAAGTGAGATAATAAAAGAGAATAGAAAATTGTAGAAAAGCAGCTGTAAAATCCCAAGTAGCATTATTTTCTGGTTCATTGATCATCAGGTCACACTGCTTTCCAATACAATATTTTGTAGTATCTGATGTTCTATGTGATACGTTTTCCCACTTAGAAAATACTCAAAAAACAAACAAACAAAAACAAAACAAAACCCTCTATCTGAAAAGGCAAAAATATGTGGGCATGTTTTAGACATCTCTAACAGGGATCTCATCTTGAGCCAGGTCTGTGTCTAATCATTGGGTTCAAGGATACTTGGTTATTTCTGGGGAATGTTCGAGAGAGCCCACAATGTCAATTCACTAGAAGGGATCTCCTGTAAGGGAGTTCAAATCAAAGAAAGATGTAGAAGGTACAACAAATTGACCTAATAATAAGCCTTACCTGGTAACTGAGGTACCAACTCTCAAGTTGCTTTTGTATACATTCCATAGCTCTAAGTCACATTGCCACATCTAACTTCAAGGGGTGGGAAAATAAAACACTACCTTATTCCCAGAAAGAGGAGAGTCAGAAATACTGGAAAACATCAGTACCCTACTAGATAATTCCACGTGTTAGCATGGTATAGACATAGATAAAAATCCTCAGCAGTGGTGAGAGTATAGACAGGCACTGCTATTCTGGAGGACAGCCCAGAAGCACATGTTAAATGAAGTGTGCAGATACCTTACTGCCCAGCAATTCTTCTTTTAGGTATGCAGTTCAAACAAACCCACTGATTAGACTAGGAGGGGCCAAGACCCACCTTGTAAATTGCAGCATCACTTGATATGGTGAGAAGCTGGCTACTATCTAGAAGTGGATAGGCCATATGCTGTAGTACCATGCAACAGTGAGAAGCAATAGAGTAGATCTGCATATAGCTAACTTGAAGGCACAGTGAGAAGAGGAAAAAATAAAAATACATAGTTATAATATACAGTACAATATGGCATTCATTCAAAATAACAACATAGATTTTTAAAACATAGTTACAACATCAAAAGGATATGCCTTAAACATATTAGAATTATTGACGATGAAGAGAAAGGAGAATGAAAATGAGTAATGGAGATAAAGGAGAATACATACAAATGAATAAATTTGAGAGGGACTTTGAGCAGATCAGTGATGAAAGTAATTAAATCAATGACCTGGATTTAAGACCCCAAAAAACAAAACAAATAAGCAAACCAAGAAACAAAGCTTGAGGGAGTTACTACAACTAAACCATAAAACAAATCTCACCTCCAACATCATTGTTATAGGATCCCCCACTCTGTCATAGGATATACCCCGTGGCTTTGGAACAATGAATACATGAGGAGCTATCAATGAGCCCCTGGAGCAGCGGCAGTAAAGAGTTTAATACTTGGGGCACCTGGGTGGCTCAGTGGTTTAAAGCCTCTGCCTTCGGCTCAGGTCATGATCTCAGGGTCCTGGGATCGAGCCCCACATCGGGTTTCTGCTCCGCGGGGAACCTGCTTCCTCCTCTCTCTCTCTGCCTGCTTCTCTGCCTACTTGTGATCTCTGGCTGCCAAATAAATAAATAAAAATCTTAAAAAAAAAAAAGCGTTTAATACTCAAAAGAGAAGCATGGAGTGCCAGCAGGACCCCCAGAACATACTGGAGTGCCAGCATCTGGCAGGGGCTGGGGCTGGGGCTAAGGAGCAGGAGAAGACAAAGCCTATTTTGTGCTGCAGAACAATGGCAGGGTAGTGTGACTATCTGGCATAAATACCGGAGCCTGGTGGAGCAGGGTCAGGGGCCACATACCCAGTGAGAAGCACTTCCAGCACTTCTACCAAATATGTAATTACACATGTAATTAGCAGAAAAGAAATGGACTCTCCAATAGAGTTTGGGAAGAACGCAGCGTCTCTGGAGTCAGTGTGGATACCCTATCAGATCCCTTTGGAGATACCTGGAAATAACTGGTAAAAACTACAGAAGGGAATAAAGGAGTCTATAAAATTCAGGTATCTCTAGCTTCACTTACCTGAGGACATCTAGGTTATAAATAGTGAAAACAAAATGTTGATGCATAAAGGAATATACCTCAAGTGACCAGAAAAATCCCCTAACCTAAAATGTCTCATTTTATGATGATGTTCTGGGTATAAATGAGGTATTAATCCAATTGAGTAAATGCTGCCATTAATTTGGCCTAACCTTTTCAATGAAATGTGAAATGCAGCTATTAGAAGAGAAGCCCTAGCAATGAGTTTGTTGGAAATTGCAGGAATGGGAGAAGCAGGGTTGAGGTTTTGTGACAAAATAAATTTATGCAAACTGGGGTCTGTGTCCAGATTAGCACTTCAGAAAGGAAAGAGGAAGAGACAGCATCAAGTCACACTGTAACAAAGAATGATCATATGAATCCATTTAGTATGTCAAAGAAAATTAAGAAGGGATCTCAAAATTACACTGAGGCTGAAATCTTCAGTGACAGGAGGAATAGTCCCATCATTAATACTAACATGAAAACAAAGAATAGAGGATATTGGGAGAAAATTTATAATAGAGGATGCTGGAAGAAAATTTATAATCAGTACCAGGTTCAGGACATCCGTAAATTGTGGAGATACTTGAAAACATAAGAAAGAGGTATCAAAGGGGAAAGGTACTACTTTGAAATGATGACTTCTATTCCTTAGATATTCTCTGCTGCTACAGATTGTGATACTAGAAAGTTAGAAATCTGCCAAATATGTAATTACACGTGTAATTAATTATTACTCCTATACAACTTCAGTATTGCAGGGTCTAATTTATTCATATCGAGTAGGGAAAGGCGAATGAGATGTAGAATAGAAGACAGACTTCACCATAAGCCAACAGTTGGATGTCCTTTGGCAAAGAACTTTGCCTCTGACCTTCAATTTTCTGGGCTATAAAATAGAAATGGCACTTACGATATCTCCAAAGACATTAACTACTCAAACGAAATCACGTATTTCAAAATGCTTTCTCGGTGGAAATGTGCTATAAAATATTATTTATTTATATTACTATAAAATGTTCTTATAGTATTTCTTTCTCTATTCACTGTATGTGGTAGGAGTGACAAATCCTAGGAATGTCCCCCACATAGGCCCAAGAATATTCAATAAACCAAATCTCAGATGACATACTATAATTGATGTCACCTGTAACTGTTACAGAAATTACTCTAGTCCAAGAGACCATTGGAAAGAAGAGAAAGGCACTTAGGAGAAGTATTTACACCAGGCAAGCATAAGCAAATGAAAGGTAAATGTCCCGATTCTTGAGCCAAAATATAATCATAAAAGGAGCTGTAATTTTTCCTCTTTTTTGCAAAATATGACATGCATTTAATTTTGGACCTTTCATCCCAAACCTTAAAATCATATTGACATTTAAAGTTGAACATTTATATTTCAATGGATTTTTGTCTATTCCCGATATGGAGAAAAACATCATATTTTATAAATGCATATTTTCTAAAGCTGCATTTTTTTTTAACCAGACCATATGCTAGTTAATCGCTATGTCTCAGGATGAAGATCAGTAGAACAAGTGGTTTTGACAACCACAGATGACAGAATAAATTGCATAGCCAATCTGGAAGATTGTACAGAAATTAATAATAATAATAATAATAATAGCAATTTAATTACAGCCAGTTGAATTGGTTAACATATTGATTACACCTTTGAAGCAAAACAGGATGTGACTGAAACACCTTTGACCCATTGTATCAACCCAGTGCATTCTACCTACCTAAATTTCTCATTATTACCCACAAAGTCTTGTTGGGTCTCATCTCCACATTCCCACTGCTCGTTACATACTAGTATCGACTTTCCTCTCTTAATTCCAGCCACCATGGCCTTCCCTCAGTTCTCTTTGTGCACTATACTCTCTTTGTTCTTCAGAGATTTCAAGCTTTCTGTTTGCCACATTCCTCCTCCCGTGCTTCACTTCACTAATTCTGAGTTATTCTCATCTGAAATCAAGGTCACTTCTTTACTGAAGTTATCCTTAACCCTCTAAACTTGGCCAAATTCTCCTCTTCTTTCATGGTGTTCCATATGTTTCTTTCCAGCACTTATTTTTAATAATAAGCTTAATAATGTCTGTTTCTCCAGCAAAATAATAAAATCTTTAAAAGCAGAGACCATATATCTTTCTTATTATTTTATCCCTAATACCAAAGCGCTTGCATATATGATTATATTATGCATATTTAATATATGCTTATATTATATATAAAGATATTATATACTATATAATTGTCACATATTATTACTATTATATAATGTATTAAAGGAAGTACTAAATATTTCTCCTCTAAATGGCAGAAACCTCATACAATTGTCGAACTGTAAGAAAAGTCATTCACTCACTATCGCTAGCAAATCCAAATGCTAAAAATCATTGTGTGATATTTATTTTGTCAGACATGTTGAATTAGTTATACAAAATCAATAGAAGGGAAATCACAAAGTTTATATTCAAGGGAACATTTAACTCAATTTGTAGAGCACTTAAGGAGAGACTACTCCATTCACTTCATGTTTACTACCATCGCTGTCATGTGTAGTGGGTGAGGATTTCTGTACATAGGTGAGGGCAAAGTTGTCTAGATAAGTGTTTCTTTCAGCTGTGTGTGTGTGTGTGTGTGTGTGCATTTCTGTTTGAGAGAGAAAGAGACAGAGAGAAACATTTGATAGATAGATCATCTGTAAAAAGCTCTTACAGTGATTTCCAAAAACAATTTGTACTTTCATTTGTGTGAAACTCAGAAATTCCCACAGCAGTCACCACCTAAGAACTAATCAATACCTGGCTTCTTTCCTAAAATCTACCCCGAGTTTCATTATACTGTAGAGTCACGGTGGTCAGGAAAAAGTAAGAAGTTCAGTTTACGGATGCCTCCAGATTTCACAAGGAAGTGAATTGGTAGAGGATTTTTTTTTAAAGGTCATATATGAAGCAAAATTCAGAAACACTTCGACTGAGCCCAGTTCCTTGTGGTTTGAAAATATAAGGGAAGGCAGCATGGTAAAGTAGGATTTACTTGAACTCAAAAGATCTAATTGAATCCTTATGTCCACCTCTATTTTTAAGTTTTTATTTAAATTCCAGTTAGTTAACATACAGTGTAATCTTAGTTTCAGGTGTACAGTATACTGGTTCAACGCTTCCACAAAACACCTGGTACTCATCACAGCAAGTATGCTCTACTTCTTAATAGCTGTATGACTTTAAGTACATTTTTTACCTTTCTGAGCTTAACTTACCTTTACGTGTTAAATGGGGAACGTAAAAATGGCCTCAGTGGGTTCTACTTAAACAAAGTTATTAACGCTTACCATTTGTCAAGTCTGTGCTACATACATGTACCCGTAGATTTCATCTTAACTTCTTGCAAAGTGGTATTAAACATCCCCAGCTCCCAGTTAGGCTCAGAGTTCAAAGTCACACAACTAGTAACCACCCGAGTAAAGGGTACTGAATGAGATTGCGAGGGACCCGTACCAAAACTATGAAATGTATTTTGCTGTTGACACAGCTGTTGAGCTTCACATCAAATCCCAGCACCCTAGACCAAGAAGTGATTCTCATAGACTCAGATCGTGGCCAGCAACACTGCAGCTGTAGCTGGTTGTCATGGGAAGCTCCTCAGTGATTCCTTACCCACCAATTTCAATTCCAGTTTCTTCAGACCTAAGGTAAACTAGGCAGGGACGCTCTCTCTCAGCGTAGATCTCACGATAGACGTGTCTATCACACTTTCACTTGCACGTTGTCATGCTAGAGAAATTTCAGAATTGATTTTTTTTTTTTTAATTTACACAAAAGGCATGTATGTCTTTTGGATTTTTGAGAGGCTGAGCGCGTCATAAGTAAAAGTGCTTGGGATCCAGGCATGCCCTCCTCACTACAGTGCCCACCTGCATGTTCACTTTGTCGAGCCCCATAAGGACAGCCTACGTGACAGGAACACAGATGAGGAGAATGATAAGTCAAATGCCATCTGAGGGAAAATAAAAAGTTGCAAAAGTCAGTCCTCAAAACTTTTACATAGAAAATATTCAGAGCATGCATCAAATATCTGACCAATTTTTAGGGGGGAATCAAAGGTGTAGGAGGGGAAAATTCTGGGCTGAATGGTAGAACACCGGGTTGGGAATCTTGGTTGTACCACTTATTGGCTGTCCTTTTTGTCTAAAGTCACAAAACAGAGGCCTGTTTCCTTATTGTGAAATGGCCATTCTGATGCCTTCCTAGCCCACCTTCCAGAGCGCAGTAAAGCTGACATAAAATAGCATGAGAGACTGGGCCAAGGATATGATTCCCATACTATCGTTTTGATTTTGTGTACTGAACTGTTTTTATTGTAGGCAGTATTTTTCAAAACATGTTCTGCAGAACACAAGTTCTGTAAGAAAAGGGATAGAAGTTATTTTTATAAGGAGTTTGTGTTCGTATACGTTTGGAAAATTCTGGGTTAAACAAAATTAACCCCTACTTCAAGACTTCTCAGAGCCTCTAATAGGCTAAGATAAGTCTCCAAAAGGGAGACTTCAATACTTTGCTAAATTTATTTAACCTCATACCTTTTATCTTCCAGGATTAGTATTACCCAAAACTCATTGTGGAAAATTGAGCTCTTTGAAGAATTGATAAATATCATGTTGAGGTTTGGATTCTTAGGTAAAACCTCTTCTATACATTACAATAATGGCTACCACACACTGAACATTTTCTATGTGCCAAGAACTGAGCTAAATGTTTTAAATCTTGGAATCCAATTTAAACTGCTTCACAGTCATTTGAATTGTATGCCTTAACCCCATTTTACAAGTGAGAAAAATGACACTTAGAGAGGTTAAGTAACTTAACCAAACTAATAAATCACAAGGCCAAGACACAAATCCAAACCAAAGTCCATGCCCTTGCTCACTGCTGAGCACTTTTTTGAAATGACTACCAGAATGAGCCATGTGATCACATGTAAGACATATTTTAAACAGCACAAAGCAATCTTATGGACACTGACAGAACTTCGGACGGAAGTTCTACCTCTTCCTCTGGCAACCCAGCTCATCTAAGCTTCTAAGAGATATTATTCAGCTCATTGGTCAGAGTTACGGGCATCCCCTCAGCCCACTCAGGTCCACTTCTACAGCATTTTCTACCATCACCCAGATTTAGGTCTTTAAGTCAGATCTCTTTTCTTTATTGCTGTCAGTGGAAGAAGTTGGCTGGAGCAGAGCCTACCACCTTAGAGTGGCCTGACTAGGTCTTCCTCTTTCTGGTCTTTTATACAGTTGGTCAGAATGCGCAGGTAGTCTACTGTCTGTTCCACATAGGGAAAATGACAAGAAATGCTCAGAAAGGGCGCCTGGGTGGCTCAGTGGGTTAAGCCCCTGCCTTCGGCTCAGGTCATGATCTCAAGGTCCTGGGATCCAGTCCTGCATCGGGCTCTCTGCTCAGCAGGGAGCCTGCTTCGTCCTCTCTCTCTCTCTCTCTCTCTCTCTCTACCTGCCTCTCTGCCTACTTGTGATCTCTCTCTGTCAAATAAATAAATAAAAATCTTAAAAAAAAAAAAAAAGAAATGCTCATAAAACCAAGTGTACTTTCCAGAGTTGAGAATTATAGAACTATGTTTGGTTTTTAATTTCAATATTCTTCGTCAGCAGGAAATCCCATGCAACAATATCAAAAGTAGGACCCTGTTTGACAAGTAACCATGACATCATCAAAGTACAGTAAAAAAAATCTAGCAGAACCTCCAAGAATATTCAGATAGAGATTAATCTTTCAAGAATACGTATGAGACCTCACTCAATGATAATTTGAATACAGAATTTCAGGATTTCAGCATTTTGGGACCACTTTTAACATAGAAAAAACAATCTAATTTTATTTCATCCAAACAAACTTGATTATTTCTATAGTAAATTGTTTAAGGAAATTGGTACGATCCATAAAACCAGGTAAGTCAATTTTATCAAATTTCCTAAAACATGCCAAATTTATCTTTGATCATGTCACAAAATTAAAAGTTTATAATTCAGTTGTATAAGAAAGACATCAAGTGTAGAATTATTTTATTACTAGAGTTGATCCTTTCCTGTCAAAGAGCTTCGATAAGTAGTTTTCATATTTCTGTTTTCTTTTATTTTTTAAGGATTTTATTTATTTATTTGACAGAGAGAGAGAGAGAGAGAGAGAGAGAAGCAGCAGCAGCAGCAGAGGGAGAGTGGGATACAGACTCCCCTCTGAGCAGAGAGCCCGACACAGGGCTTGATCCCAGGACCACAAGATCATGATTTGAGCCAAAGGCAGATGCTTTAACCACTTGAGCCACCCAGGTGCCCAGTAGTTTTCATATTTTTTAAAATTGAAAAACACTTTCTTCAAATATTTTACAAACAGCTCAGTGTATTAAGTAGAAAGAAATAGAATCTGTGAGAAGCAAGAGATAAAGTCTAGAAAAGGAGTCTGCTCAGAACTTCCATCTACCGAGTGCCTGGGTGGCTCAGTGGGTTAAGCCACTGCTTTCGGCTCAGGTCATGATCTCAGGATCCTGGGATCGAGTCCCATATCGGGCTCTCTGCTCAGCACGGAGTCTGCTTCCTCCTCTCTCTCTCTGCCTGCCTCTCTGCCTACTTGTGATCTCTCTCTCTGTCAAAGAAAGAAAGAAAGAAAGAAAGAAAAAGAACTTCCATCTACCAACTTCTGCAGATGGGGTTCGAAGAGAATCCCTAGGAAATTAGCACTGCGTACAAACCACTGGTCTATGTTTCAGACAAAAATTGCAGAAAGGTGATTCTTCTCCGCTCTGTAAGCTCGCAGGTAATACTAACTGCATGGATAAGGCCAGGAAGTCAAGAAAGAAGAAAGAACTGTATAGTAGGAGGGATCATGATAATCATAAAATCTAATGTTCACCAATTTTATTAATGAGGAACAGGCACAGAGAATTTAACTCACTTAGCCAATATCACACAGCTAATTCATGGCAGTCAGGAATAAAATTACTGCCTCCTGACACAGTATGATGCTCTCCTAAGACACAACATAGATCTGCATAAATCATTTGGAGGTGGCATATTTCTTCTAAAATGCTTTAGCATAGGATACAATGAGACATTCTTCATTCTGAGACACAAGTATAATGTCTTCAGTAAACTAACACAATAATCAATGTATACGTAACTATCCTGAAGTCTCCTCTTGGTGTTCTGCACTGAAAAGGACCCAGAGGGAATCTATATAGTATTCATCCTTGCCTCAAGTGGGGTAGTCATTGTCTGGTTGAACATGCCTGTCCCCAGAACTCATGCCGAATAACAATCACCCAGCAGGTGATCCTGTCGCAGTTCAAAGTTTAAGATTTTTTTATAATTGAAGTATTTAAAATTCAAGGGTCATAGCAAGTTAATAGTCTCAGCTTATTCTGGAATGTTCTAAATAATTAAAAAATGTTTCTGACGATAATGGCATTTTTCATGAGAACACTTCCCTTTTCATGTATTGTACTTTTAGGGTACTTGAATTAATATTTTCACTCACACGTCTCCTCACATTGTTTCTGCTACTCCTACGACAGGAGTACCTTGTTACATCAGTCCTGGGAAACTAATGCAATGACCCTGACAAGAATTGTTTGGTTAGGTAGATCCATATTAAATGTCATTTTTACATCAAAAGTAGTCAAGTAAGAGTAATTTCATATGCCTAGCCTATATGTGGTAGCTATATAGCAACAATTTCATTTTATGGCTTATTATCTACAAAAGGCTTTACGATTCAGGAAAAAATCAGCAAACTTTGAATCACACCACTGTAGTTCTTACATAAGGACATCTTGAGAATGCAAAAACATGCTCTACTGTATTGCTATACACTTTTTTTTTAAAGTATCTGGTTTGTCCAGCACCAAAGAAATATATTTATAATTCTAAATTATCTATAGCTTTATTTCTAAGCTACTTGCTTTAACCAATTCCATAGAAAGAAAGAGGTCTTTTTCCTTTTTTTGATCTGATCTCATGATTTATCTTTCTGATCACTGATCTTCCCCTCCTTTCCTCTCCTTTACCCATGGAATTTGGAATTCTCTCTCTCTCTCTCTCTTTTTTGTTTAATCTGAAAATATCTTCATTTAAGACTATCAAGTATACTGAGTTGCTTGACTATTTAGAACTCTGTAGTATAAAATAATGACATCACATAATGCATTGAATGGTAGATATATAATTTAGTAAGAATAAAGTCCTTAAGATGTAACTACCACAGGAGAGTTTCCTTGGGAAATAGGACTGTCCATACAAAATCAATTGTAATTTTCAAAGGTAGAATGACCAAGATTTATGCAGACCATATTGTTATAGCTCTAGACATGTTACTACTCCCAGTAGTATGCAATGCCAATTTGCAATATCACTCAACTTAACCAGCTGCAAATTAAACTGGGTTTTGAATAAATAAAGAAGAAATTGGAGCATTCATTCATTAATATTTATGATTTCCTGATAAAAATGAAGAAGGAACATCTAGACCACTTTCTAAGATTTGCTGAAATACTCCTAAAGAAAGTGACACATCCTTTAAAACGTATTACAAAGACTAACCAAACTTAATGTTAAGGATGTTTTCTTTATCTCATCTAATTTCCTCAAGTTGCAATTCAAGCTTGTTTTAGGCAGTGTGTTCTTTCTCATGTTTTAATTGGTGTTCACAGAAGATACCATCTTAACATGGATTTTGAAGGGACCAGAGTTCCACTCAAGAAAGTTTGGAGGTGTGAATAACATAATGCAATATAAATAAATAAATAAATAAATAAATAATAAAAAACAAAATAAAATAAAAAAGAAATTCTGGAGGCCTGAATGTTAAAGGAGAACTTATAAGGAAAAGTGAAAACAGCAAGATTGTGTTTGTGTTGCATGATAATAAGATGAGAGAATAAATGGTCATAAACATCTGGAGTGCCTGAGTGGCTCTGTGGATTAAGCTTTCAGCTCAGGTCATCATCTCAAAGTCCTGGGATCAAGCCCTGCATGGAGCTCCATATCAGGCTCTCTGCTCAGTGGGGAGCCTGCTTCCCCTGCCTGCCTCTTTGCCTACTTGTGATCTCTCCCTGTCAAATAAATAAATAAAATCTTAAAAAAAAATAAAATAAATGGTCATAAACATCTGATGTGAGAATTACACTTCTCATGAACTTTACAGGAAATGTTTCCAATTTTTAAAATATTTTTCTCCATGATATCTTATCAAAGGAAACAATGTTAAACTTTCTGCCCAGGGACAAAATTTGCAAAATGCTAAAATCTTAAGTATAATCTAAAAAGCACCTGCCTTGAAGATTCTTTGAAAGCAGAAGGGATGGAGATTCTACAACTGGTCCGGAAGCAGTTAACTTTGTGATTTTTTCAACACTCTAAGTTTTTTTGCTTGTTTGTTTTTGGTTTGTCCTATATATCTTACTTCCTAAAATGTGATGGAAACTTTACAAGTACTGAAGTCTCCAGAGACAAAGGAATTAGTTTGGAAGGACAGAAATTGAGGTTTTTGATAAAAAAAAAAAAAAAAAAAAAAAAAAAAAAAAAACAGCCCAAATTAAGGTTTCTAGAAAGAAGTGAATCTTCTATTTTTTAAGAATGGTTCAAAAACTGGAATTTCTAAGGAACAAATGTTTTTGAAATTGTTAGTCTATGAAGTAGTAAATATAATTTTCCTTCTTCATTGTTTTTTCGTAAAAGTGATGCTCTTATTACCTCATAAAAATTGCCTTATACAAAATGACTGTTTTGAGTACTCATTATATTAAAAAATGTATACATGTATTTTTTAATCTTAACCTTCAAATAGTTGTGGGAAGCAGATACTCTCTTATTCACTTAAAGGATGAGAAATTGCAGGACCACAGAGATTAAGTAACTTGACCATGGTCATAAAGGCAATGAGTGACCAAACTATGATTCAAATCCCATTGAATTTGTCTCATTCCCACTCTGAGAGCAAGCATACTTGGATTAAGTTAGGTCTCTAGAGGATCCTCAAAAAATCAGAAATTGAACCATCATATGACCCAGCAAGTCCACATCTAGGAATAGATCCAAAGAAATGAAAATAGTAAGATATTTGCATCTCCATGCTCATAGCAGCATTATTTGCAATAGTCAACACATGGAAACAATCTAAGTGTTCCTTCATGGATGAAGGATAAAGAAGTTGTGGTATACACACACACAGCGGGATATTATTCAGTCATAAAAAGGAAATCCTATCACCTGTAACAATATGGATGGACCTTGAAGGCATTCTGCTGAGGGAAATAAGTCAAACAGAGAAAGACAGATACTGTATGAATTTACCTATATGCTTATATGTAGAACCTAAAAACAAGCAAGTGAACAAAACGAAAAACACAACAGACTCATAGAAAAACAGATCAGATTTCTGGTTAGCAGAGGTGGAGGGTGGGGAAAGCGGAAAATGGAGGAAGGGAGTCAAAAGGTACAAACTTTCAGTTATAAGATAAATAAATAGTGGGGATGTGATGTACAACACGATGACTGTAGCCAACACTGCTGTATGGTATATAATAAAATTGTTAGAGCAAATCCTAAGAGATCCTACCACAAGCATAATCTTTTTCCCTGTTTTCTTTTCTTCTTTCCTTTCTTTTTATTGTATCTGTATAAGAAGATAGATGTTAGCTAAACCTATTGTAATCATTTCACAACATATGTAAATCAAACCATTATGCAATAGTCTTAAACTTATACAATAATGTATGACAATAGTTTCTCAAAAAACAGGAAAAAAGTCAGATCTCCACACTTACACTTCTCATATTATATGAACTTATTTAAAATACTCAGCCTATGAATAAGAATGTGTTAGTCTTGTCCCTTGAAATCTTTATTTTTAGGGGCTCTGTTTTGCAGTGAATGAGTATTTTCACTGTCAATATTCCAAAACTTTAATTCTCAGTACATTAATTTACATAGTAATTTTATTCCAGTTTCTATTTTGTTTAATTTGACAAGAAAATTCTAGTACTAGTACAATTTACATTAGAACCCATCTAGGAATACAACTCACCATATTGATAGCCTTAAGCATCTATCGACATGGTAAAGCATAGCTTTAAACAAATATTAGATATATCTAATATGATATATATATATCCAAGATATATCATAATGAAGAATGGTAAGAGACTTTGTTCATTTATTGGTAGTAAAAATAGGTGGTGTAGGTGAGAATGAATATCAAGAAGGAAAACAAGAGTGTTGTACTAAATTAAATAAGTAAGCCTTGAAAATAATTATTATAAGCATGTGTGTGTGTGTGTGTAAAAATGATAACTGTCAGCATTGGTAAGGAAATGGGTAAAATTAATATTTTAAATACTGTCAATGAGAATATAAATTGCTTTAATATCAATTTGAATATAAGTTATTTCACGGCATATACCCAGGCACTTAAAAATATTTGGCATAGTCTTAAAATATTTAAACTTTTTGACCACTTAATTGAATTTCTAAAATCTCTTAGGCTAAAGATAATCAAAGATGTAGATAGCACTTTTGTACAATTTTGCTGCTCATGGTATTATTTTGCATAGCAAAATATTAGATTTTGTGGGACAGTTTTATGTCCCATGATAAGGCAATGGCTAAACGTCATGCTAGAGTCATACAATAGATAATTGTGTAACACCTGAAAATTATATTTCACAAACATTTGATGGCATATGGGGAGCAGATATAAAATCACCTGTAGTAGGAACTCAATTATATGTGCATACATGCTCATAGAGAAAACAGAAAAATACCAGAATATCAATAGTGGTCTTCTCTAATAAAGCTTATTTTCTTCTTTATTGTTGTCTATTTTTATTTCAGAGATTTGTGTGACTAGGTACTATATTTTAACAAAAATAAATCAGTTTTAAAAACCGGGACATTGTTAGGAGGTGGTGCCCATGGAGGTTAAAGTGGAGAACTCAACACCTCACTGGGTGATTCTAAGGAAAACAACACCCAGCCTGAACGCACATCCCCACAAGTATAGCTGCTCACCTACACACTCAAAGGCATTGCCTGATGCCCGAGGGTGCAGGAGCACCTCGCGCACGCCTGGTTAAAGAGCTTTTGTAGGAAATTATGCCATAGGGATCATGATGATTATATTCTTTCTTATATATGTCATCCAAATTTTAGTTGTAGGATGTGATCTAAGTAGAGCTAATGGACTGGACAGAGTGTTTCTAAGAGAACCTCATTTGTATTCTTAGTTTGAGATAAATCTCTTATGTGTGTTTATCCTTTTTTAACTGGCACAACAATCTATTTTACGAATTAGAAAGATGAAGCTCTTAGAGTCTTGATGATTTGTCTACATAACCGCAGTGAAAGCAGGTCAGATTTAGAAGGTCTGTACTCTTTCTACTACATATTCTGGGGTATGGCCTTGTCAGAATATTCCATGGCATTTAAGCGGCACTTGCACTTGCTGTAAGAAACATTATTATCATCTTAGTGCCTAACTTTTGAGAGAAACCGAACTGACAATGACCCATTTGTAAAGTAAAATCGGGCCAACCTAAGATAGTCTTCCCACTCTAGACAGCACAGAATGTGTTCTTGAGCAGACATGTAGAGCGGAAGGCGTGTTAAACCAACTCATGTGCACGAATGAACAAAGGCAGGCTCAGTCACTGCATTTGCTTTTGTTTCATACACACAAATAAAAATAAAATATATTTAGACTTAAGTTAGTAATCACTCAAAGCCATTTGCATTTTACCTCTGTAAACACAGAGAGAATTAATATAAAAGTATACACAGTTGTTATTTATATTTATTTATTTATGCCCACAAGTTTGTGGTAGACATACAGATACATTCTAAAATCCTCACATGCAAATAAGAGAAATAAGATACACAAGATTGACAGAAGGGGAAAGATAGGTTAGATTCGCCTTGGAAAATTCTGCCCATTTTCTTATACCCGGTGGGATTCGTTCCAGGTGGCAATTCAAAGCCGTATTTATCATTTTAGAAAAATCACAACAAAATCCCTGCTCGCTGATTTTTTTGTTGTTGAAAAATCGGTCCTGTATTTTTTTTATTTGTACCAAATAAATGAATATACAGCACATGAAAGAGCCGCGAGGTCTAAATCCACTATTTTAATCAACGCTGAATAGCAGCACTGGGCTTATTCCAAGGAAACGTATTGTTATAGTTGACAACCTTCTCCAACTACTCTAGAATGTTATTTTAAAGGCCTCAGGAATTAAAATTAAAACAAATGCTTTAAGCCTTTTCAAAACTCTGTCCCAGAAAATAAAAGCCAAGTGCCTGCTCTCCAGAGCATTATGGAGAGATGCATTTGGCGGAGGTTGAAATATCTCTTTAATGTGGAGTGACGGGAAAAGCTAAGACTGAACAATGCTAAATAATTCTCCTCTGAAGATTTAAAAAAAAAATGGGGTTATTTAACCAGAAATACCCATTCTAAAATAGAAAATAACCCTTATACATTTAAAATCATTGTATATAACATTTAAAAGATAATTTGGCATATATAGCAGTGTGAATAAATAAAATTAAGTGTCCAGGTCTCCTTTAATACTTTTTTAATAGAATAAAACAAAGCAAAACATGGCCCATCTCAACCAACTGTTACTTTCATTAGTTTCTTTTCAAGAGCAATAGCTTAGAAAGGCAATCTCAGGAAGGTTGCTTTCCTTTGATAGAATTATAAACATTTATGTAAATATAAATGCTAATTCTTTTGTATTAAAAGATTAACATAATTGAAATTTAAAGTGCTCAATATATGTAAAAATGAGTTACCTTATGATTCTCCCATTTTTTTTCCATTTGTACTTTAATACTTTTTTAAAAAAAAATAGGTTTCAAATATATTCATTTGGGAACTGGCTATAAAGTTCTGAAAAATTGTGATAACTTTTCCCTATGAAAATGTTTGTGGAAATGATTTTATTAGGAAGTCCAAATGGGTTATCCTAGTCTAGCCTGATGCTTTAGAGATGAGTAAACAGAGGATCCCCCCCACCCCCACTCAGTGAAGAATCAGATGTCATACCAGGGTTCTGCCTTATCATCTAGGACTCTTTCTCTTCCCACACTGACCTCCACCTGAACAATAAAGGCTAAGGAAAATGTTAGTCAAATTGACTCCAGTTTTGAAAATTATTAAACTACGAAAGGGTAAGCTTTTTGTTTGTTTCCGTAATACTTCCTGCCATGCCCAGCAGTTATGAGCTGAAAAAAACATGTCTTCATACAAGTTCATGAGAGAGACATGCTGTAGACCTAAAGCAAATAAAACATGCATTGTTTCTTTCCAGGATTTGAGCTAAAGACAAAACTTAAAAAGGCACCAATGTGCTTTTTACTCTTTATTTATTACAATGACATACT
Organism: Mustela lutreola; assembly: GCF_030435805.1. Taxonomy (NCBI): domain Eukaryota; kingdom Metazoa; phylum Chordata; class Mammalia; order Carnivora; family Mustelidae; genus Mustela; species Mustela lutreola. The sequence continues at coordinate 123,171,612 of NC_081297.1, forward strand.
GAAATAATAGAGGTCAAATGTTAACATTTTCAGAAGGCTTTCCTCAATGGAGTGCATTAAATTGATGTTTCAAGGTTAGTAAAATATGAAGTTGTTTTTGTTCATATAGGAGACTATTGTATCTTCATAATGTTTTTAAGAAACTCCAGATAAGATATAAATCAAGTGACCATCTCAACAGAGGACCTAGGAAATTACTTATTGGCTGTGACTATTCCATCGTAATTAATGAGACTTTTCTATTACAATTATACATTATTCAGTGGTTAACATGCCAATACAAATATTATCCCATTTTCACGGCTTTATGCACCTATCTGATCAAGTAACAATGGCTTATCTAGCTCCACATATAAAGCTTTCAGAAAGAAGGATATGGGATATTACTCACTTGTTTTTATATTTCACTCTCAAAGAGTAAAATGGAAAATTAACTTTGTATTTTTGTTTGGAGAGGACTAGAGAAGAATGATTGGCGCTCTTAGCACAGGAAGCCCATTTGGCTCTTTTATTTTCCTCGAATTTTTCCATGAGATGGGGATAATTGTAGGAAGCTGGGAATAATAGCACAGAACCTCCGAGATGTCTAGTGTTTAAACATATTTGAAGCAGAACTCTTTCTCAAAGAAAATCTTAAACAGAGCTTCAGTATAGAACAATGGGAAGAAGCTAGACTAGCTTCTGTCTCCAAGGTGGATGGGGAGAGATCAGAATCCTGAGAAATTCAGCTCCCCATCTCTCCGCCCTGCACTGGCCCCTCGACACAGCCCCAGGTCTCAGTAGAACGCAGCTTTAAAAGCATAGTTGTGAATGATTCAGAAGACTAGAAGAAGTGAAGAAGTTGGTTAATGAGTGTCATCACCTTGCTAGGTTAATCATGGTTGTGAGGGATAGATAAACAAGTCTGCAGGAGGTCTGATGCATTGAGACAGGAATTTGAGCTCAAGTGGCTAAGAGCTTTTGACTAAACCTAGAACTGAAAATGAATTCATGAGAAACATTCTAAGTGATGTATATACACATTATCATGGTTACATTTTACAGAGAAAGAAGAACAATGAGAACAGAAATTATTAGCTACTTTAATAGTTGCTCTATCTGTCTCTCTAGTAATAAAAAATATACCTCTTTTTTACAATTATGTGTTTGGAAATTATTGTGTCTAGAAATAATTGGATGGGGGGGGGGAAGGCCTAAGATCTTATTTTGCAAATACATTGAGTCAGTAGACTAATAAAAGGCCAAGCTATAAAATTAAAAATAATACATGTTGTTGAAGAACCAATCTTTATACTCATTTATACTGATGGGAATATGAAGTCCTTTCCTGTTAAAAAGAGAAAGTCTTTTCCACATTAGGAATGAGTTATATTAATGAAATGATTAATATACTTACTAGATTTGATCTGGATATTGGTATATTAGCCCATATATTTAGATCTTAAGAGGACCTTTAGTATGTTTTTTTTCTGCCCCCCCCCAAAAAAAGTGGAAGAGATGCTGTGTTCCCCAATATCCAGTTTCCTTTTTTCTGTTTTTCTATTTTAATTGAATGACCAGGACACATGGCCACTTGCCTAGAGACTGTTTTTCCCATTGTCCCTTGCAGTCAGTGACTATATGTGGGCCAGTGGGGCAATGCAAAAACTATGTGCAACTTCTGGATTACTTCCTTAGAGATAAAGCTGCTCTCCCAGTGCATTCCTGCTTCTCTTATTCTTGGCCAAGAACAGCAGCTGGCATGATTCTTAGATCTAAAGATGGAAGCCACATGTTGAAGATGATGCAGCCAACTGACCAGTCAGAGTTCTTGGGGACCACACACTTACCACGAGGGAAATCTCCTTCTGTATAATTCAAGTCCCTGCATTTTGAAGTTCCTCTGTAATAAATCTCTGACCTATACCTTAGCTAATAAAGAATTTGGTGTCATAGTGGTGTGCTGCCCTAAGAAAACATATGTGGCATCATCTTAGTGGTTGAGTTGTAGATTGTGAGTACACAAATACTGCTCACTGGAAAGCTAATAACCTTCGTTACCACAGCATGGCAGAATATTTAGTAAAACTGTCAGCTATAAAGAAAGGGAGGCCATACCTACCAATTCTGTTTCTCTAAAGGAGACTATAAGGTGCAGGCTAACTATTTGTCTGTTAGCTGCTCCTTGACACTTGTATTGCAGTTAATACATTCTGTGCGTGCAGAAAGAAATAGAGAAAGGAGCAAGCTATTGCTATTGTCAAAAATTTCTCATATTTGTTCTTTTTTTTTTTTTTTAATCTCTTTTAGCAGTTTAGGCATGTTTAAGCACAAAGGTGAACACAATGGTATCCAGGAAGAGATCACCTTTCTTAGCATTGCTAGCAATTTAGGGTAGCCATGGGCTTAAGTCTGGGCCAGTGGGATGTGAATGAATGTTAGGTATGAATGAAAAAGTAACTGAATGAGCACTGAAAACTATCCCTAATTATAGGGAAAATATGATAAAACTAAAAAAGAAAAGTTTATGAACTAAAATTATAATATGATGGGACAAAGCACAGTTCCCCACTGAAGATTTAAATTATACTATAAAATTACCTCTAAAATGTCATCAGATCTCCACAGTGAACTAACAAGTTGATAATTCAGATGACTCATACAATTTGAGTTACTCCTGATTTCTAATTTTAATCCAATTAGAGGGAAAAGTATTTTATTTGGAATTATAATTTTTTATTCTTTTTGTTTCTTCATGTTTCACAAATTGAGCATAAATCTGAAAAAAAAAAAAGGTCGGCTAACAATTAAGTAGTTAATCCAAATTACTTTTTGTCACTGCAAATATTTGAACATCTACTCCTGACATTAAATTCCTTATTTTTACTGATTTTTAGAACTTATCAATATCCTTTTTTATTTTACTTGCCATGGCTTATTTAATTATATGTTTTTCTGCATTTTAAATTGCAAGACTTACTCAGTATGTTCCTTTAAAATTTCATAGAAAACTGCAGGTACAGATGGTCCATTACTAGCAATAAAAAGGCAAATTAAAATTATGCAAAACCCTTTGGAAAGCAATTCATTCCACAGCTATCTCAAGAAAAGTGTCTGTGTTTAAAATCTAATGTGATAAGACTTCCTGCTGATACAACAAGCCATCCTAAAAGAAGTGTTGTATCATCTGAATTATCTGCTTTTGGCAAGAAGGAGAGACTACTTAATTGATTTTAATAAACAATAGCTATGAATAGGATTTCAATCTGTCACGGTTATGTCCTAATTCTTTATATGATTTGATAGACAATGACATTCAAAACCACAAATTTCTGAATTTTGTATCTACTATCTACTAATGTCTTCTAGTGTTATAATAGGACTTTTGTATTATCTAGAATTATTACGCTTGTTAATATCTCTGTAGGGATAGTGGCTTAAGAAGCTTTTGGTTGAATGGGGCACTGCAGTGGATACCAATAAATTTCGGAACCAAAGCACACACAGGTTCATTAATGATAACAATTAATGACAAGTCTTTAAAGAGTTGTCAAGGTATCGCTGCAGATGTGAAAATACTTCACATAATTTAAAGTCCAAGCAAATATTGATTAGTATTACACGTCTAGATTGGAAAGAGAAGAGGAAAGATAAACCAAAGAATGGTTTAGAATCTGATGCAAGTGATTGCCTTTGAGCTAATTTTCTTAGAAATGTGAGGAACAACATGAAGAAAAACTTGTGTCATCAGCAGAGAGAAGGAAAAATGACAGAACTTTCTGAAGAGGAATAGAAGAGATGAATTGAGGAACAAATAGAAGAAAGACCCAGTGAAGGAAGAAAGGGGGAGAAGGAAAGCATATGAGCAAGTAAATAAAGGCTTCTCCACTGATGCCTTGTCAGAACGTTAACGGGGTGAAGGAAAGACGATGGCACTGTAAAGAATTCTGACAGATTACTGTCCTGCAGAAATTCATTCTGTCAATACTCCCAACTGGGATCTTATCTCTATCAGTGAAAGGATTAGGTTAAAACTATGAAAGACAAATTCTGTTCTTAAAGTAATTAGCCAGTAGATGTGGAAATGTCATACTTCAATGAGAATTTATGTTTGGAGATTGAAGGACCAAAGTCACCTCAAGCAAGGAGCATAATCACATTATACCTGATCAATGAAGAAGAAAGCAGGGTACCTCCAAATTTCTGGAGCAGCTGTGTGGTAATTATTCGATAATTAATTTCGTGTGTGTGTGTGTGCGCGCGCGTGCACGCGCACGTATGTGTGCTCTCAGTATTATTCCTTCATCTTATTCAGCAATTTAAAAAGAACCTTAATTTCCTGGAATTTGTTTGGAGTTTATTATGCACAAGGATGCTGAGATGCTGAGTTTAAAGCAACTTCCTGTGTTGTTTCTTATAATGCTACAGTTGAATTGCATTCCTTGTACAAAATCTATTTGAGGTTAAAACAACAACGACAATGACAACAAAACTAACAATAAACCAATCTATATCCATAGCACAAAAGGTACTGTATACTGAACAATCTCATTTCTATTATGACTATGAAGTTCTTATATGAAGCCAATCCAAAGAAGGATGTTTTTCCCAGGGCCCATTTTCTCTTTGCTTATCACTTAAAACCCTTTGAAAGATTTCACAGGGATTAATGGTCAGCTCCGGGGGAGGAATTGGGGCTCTTTCAGCATTGTGAGCTAGGCTGATGCAGACTTCATTCTTCAGCGTTCTGGGGTCCCAGGCACACGATATTAGCCTTCATCACCATCCTAAAGAGATAAAAGCCCCTTGAAGTCAGTGGGAGATTCATTTTAAAATTAGTTCTGTAGGAAACAGAGTAATTTAAGAAACTGGGCTGCAGACAGTATTTGAATAAAGCAGACATAATGTGTCAAATAACACTTTTTATTTGAACTCTAGTGTTGGTGTAGGGGGCTGTGTGTGTATGTGTATACAGAAGACACTATGGAAATGTGCATTTGAGCTCTTGCTTTGCTTCATTAACTTCCATTGTTCAGGAAGCCTCTCAACATTTGTTTGTATAGTACCTGTTTGCATAACTTTGCATAAATATCAAAACCAATGTCCATCATGACAGACTGAGAGTAAGCTCTCTGTGTGCTTATCTGTATCCATGTCCTCAAAATATGGTCTGTTTAAGTGAGTATATGACATGGTCCTCATTGGAAGCAGCTCACATATCAAAAGGGGTTTGAGACTGGATTTTAAGCATCTAAAATGAGGCAAATATAAAAAGTATTATACACTGAGATTAGGACAAGTTGCCCATCTCATACCTCAAACTTCTATCAGTGGCTGAGTTGGAGGAAGATACCAGGAGCCTATACACAGTGAAATTCTCTTTTTGCTATGTGGCAGGAAGCGAAAACCAAAAACAAACAAACAAACAAAAAACCCTGACACTTCCCAGTAATTGACAGATCATGCAAAAGATCAAAATAACAATATTATGTCAGTCCTATATCCCACCATGGACAAGTCTGCTTTCACAGAGGTATGTAACCCTCCCTCTCCATTTCTTTCTTGGAATCAGTTTAGTAATTGCAGAGGAGGGCCTCCAAAGGGTGAGTTCTGGGGGAGAGCTGTAATCAGCAAGAGAGACTCCGGGGAAGAATTATAAAAGACATCTTCACAGATGCTTGCTCTAAACACAAACACAGGTGGTTGTGAGGAAGAAAATGCAGAGGTCTTCACTAACTGTATTAGTAAACTGTCAATCATTTTTAAAATCTAACCCAATGTCGCTGGTTGCAGCTTGCTCACGCTGAAGAGAGGAACAAAATAAAACTCAAGGATTAACATGACTGTACAACAGTGTATTTCTCCAACTTGGCTTTCTGGAGAATTTGAGTCCAAGAAGGATTATTAAAGGAGAGGGAGAGTTACTCTGAGAAGAGTGGGCCATTGTGAAGGGCTTTGCAGTTAGAGTCTCTGGTATATGCCTTTCACAGAGGCAGGAAATAGAGCAACAAGCACTTCAGTGTTACTGCCCAGATGTGGCAAAAGATTAGGCTAGAGAGTCAGAAGTCTTATTATTACCATATACATTTGCACAAATGCACAGATACATATATCTGCATACCAGTGACACAAATATGAGTACATAAGTAAGCATATATCCCAAAGATCTTTACTTTCGCTCCCACTTTCCCTTGCATCCAACTCTCTCTGCTGCATTTTGGCATTTCTCATTTTACAGCTCATTGTATAATGCTTTGCCTGCAGTGGGCTCTCCATCAAGATATGTTGGCTAACACTGTGGTCAAAGTGTTTTCAATCCGTCCGGATTTCAACTCTGGGGGTGACAATGCAGTTGACATGCATGTGCACATTCAACTGATGAAGAAAAAATCAGGGTTCTTGACCACTTCAGTCAGACACGTTTGCAATTAGCCAGGAAGCATGACTCCCCCCAATAGGGCAGGGACATGGCTAAGCTCCTTACAATCATAATTGCATTTCCTACTCATTAGGCCATCCTTTAAGGAATCACCTGACTTGTTTGTAGAAGCAAAGAAATAAATTTAGGAAAATAAAGAAAGAACTTACCCTAAGGGGGTGCAAAATGATATGAAAGCTTGATACAAGGACATTCATCCAAGTTGGGAGATAGCAAAATTGTTTGTAAATACAGCACGAATATATGAGGCATAGAAATAAATGTGTGTTACCACTAGCGTCAATCTAGTTTTCGCTGAATTACATATATCAATGTTATCAAACCTTTGAGAAAAATTATATCACAATAATATTTCTGCCATGTCACATATGCCTTTCCTTTGAGAACTTAATTCCCAAAAGGTGTTTACTGGTTTATTCTTTAAGTCAAGATGGCAGGATAAATAAGACTGGAAAATCAACAGCCGGCTCAGAGTTCTCCTTAGGGTGAAAACTAACTTTGTTTAGGAAAACACCTTGATATGCTGCTTTAGATGTGTGAACCCTGAGGGCATGTTTTGGAACAATCTTGGAAGAAAAAAAAAGGATAAATTTATCTGTCCAAAATCTTAATAGGAATTTAGAAGAAAACAAGAATTAGGAGAGGGCAAAAAACCAAAACTTGCTGCCTCTGCAGGAGAATGAGATAGAGATAGAGAGAACAAAGCACCATGGTAGGAGGCTCAGATGTAGAACTCTGTAATTACTGAGAAATTCCTGGTGGGTAGGTGGCAGACAAAAGGCTTTAAAGAATAGGGCTAATGTTCAGTATTAAACAGTTTGGGAATGATTACTGCTATGCGACCCTCTTCTGTTGCCCCATATCTTGGTAAATTTTGCTACACCTACAAATATCTTATGGGGACGGCATTTTGGAGAAATCAGAGGTGGATATTCCATCTTCAGGTCAACATAGGGCAGAGTCATAAACAAATACAGAATATGTATTAAGGAGGGCACATATTGCGTGGAGAACTGGGTATTGAATCTTGGAACACTGCATCAAAATTTAATGATGTATTTTATGGAGACTAACATAACACAATAAAAAAAATAATACAGAATATGAGACTTATGGGAACCAGCATTTAGTAAGAAAAAAAATTCAGCATTAGAAGTAACCATGAGATGGGACACCTGGGTGGCTCAGTCTGTTAAGCAGCCAACTCTTGGTTTTGGCTTAGGTCATGATCTCATGGGATTGAGCTCCATGTTGGGCTCTGTGCTCAGTGTGGAGTCTGCTCCCTCACTCTTTCCATGAGAGTATCAGCCTTGGAATCTTGCTGGGAACCTCAGATTTAGCTTCTAGGAGGAGGAATTGTTGCAATTTTAAGTAAATCTCAAAAGATGGTATGACCTTAACTGACAATACAATATATTAATTTTTTTTAGGGCATGATTGGGTACTAGACTGAGTAATTTCTAGTTACCTCCTTAGACAATCACAATAAAGAAAAAGTGAGAAAGAAGAGAAGGATGAGGAAAACAAAAGCAATACAAGAACATGCAGAACAGTAAAATAATAGAAAAACCGTTATAACTAAGCTCAAAATTATATGGGCTAATGAGATAAAACATAGAGAAAATTGACTCCAAATAACACATACTGGACTGCCCTATAGTTGTGTACATTCACAATCTCCTTCATGGGGCCATTCTCACAAAAGTCAGAGCACTTCAAAGGTCTTCATAAATTCAGCCTAAGTTAAATAGCCATCACTACTAAGTTTGCCAATAGAAGGAAAATATCTGATGTGAGTGTTAACAAAAGCTAAAACAACATTACTGTGATCCTCGCCTATAGCCAACCATAAATGGAGGTAAATTTTCAATCATTCCTAAAACAAAGAAGGGCAAATGTAAAAAGTGAGCCAAATGCCATATTTTTCTTAGCACGTTTAGTAGTTGATCTTAAGTTGTTCCATCAAATCTTTTTAGTCATGGTCACAACCAGATTAAAAAAAAAGAACAGGTTAATAATAAGGGCAAATTGATATAAAGAATTGACACAAAACATGTATTATCATTATGTGTCAGGGAATAATTATCAGATATAGCATTACCCATTATGCACCTCTAGCCATTTATGTAAAAAACACCTCTCCCACAGTTCTCCTGTAGCATCACATAGAAAGAATATAACTCCCCTGCATCAAGCATGCTTAGACATTTGGAATATCATACTCAGACATTTTAAGAGCATTAAAAAAAGACCAATGTTATTTGACACAACCTCTTAGAATAACGATTAACATTCACTGAGTACTTTACGCTGTGCCAAGCACTGTTTCCACATTAGCTCAAGTAATTCTCACAAAAATCCCATGAAGTAGCTACTATTCATATTTATTTCTCACATATGAGAAGACTGAGGCATAGAGTAGTTTATAAGAGCTAAGTTGTCTACCCAACATCACAGCTATGAGGCAGCGGGGCAAAGTTTGGGGAGTTTATTGACCTACTAAAAAACGGTGTCAGCTTCCTGGGTGTTTTTGAGGGCTTCTATCTGGAGTTTCTCCTTGAGTCTGCCTTTATTTCATCACCTATTCCTGTGTGCATTTAGCTCATGATGCATTCAGCTTTTCCTCTCCCCTTTGACTCTATGATCATTTAGTGAACCTGACATCAGGTTAGCTTATTTGGTTATGATTCCTTAGGGGTATGGCTTGTTTATCTTCTACTCTCTTCCTTCTTAGTTTTTCAGAATTCGTAAACATTGAGAATTCATTAGGCACAAGATCTTATGTTAGTTTCACAGAGGGGACTACTAAAAGAAAATGGAGGTAGTAGTTATGATTGAATTGTATATTTTAGAGAGCTTGTCTCTCTGTGGTTTGGCGGTGGGTGTTTTGCAAAACTTATGAGACACAAGAGAAATCAAGATTTGGATGGTAGAGGCCATCATGTAAAAGAGAGTGATCTGAACCCTTGAGTCTCTGTCCAGCTAGTCAGGGGCACATGAGCATTATTCCTGACATCATGGAAGTCCCAGAGTCCCAGAGTTACACTGTGGTCACCTGTTTGTACTTGGACGTGACTATGACCTGGGTCTTCTGGGCATCTTGGCACAGCTTAAATCCTAGACCTATATGAAGATATAGAGAGGTCTCATTTTATTCATCAATGGAAACAGATTTATTCCCCTCCTATACTGGATCATTCTATTGTCAAGTTGGTCAAACTGAGAAATATGTTTCCAGAATTCTTTTTTCTATATGATACTGGGTTTTACTTGGCAAAAGAAGGAGGGGAGTACTGTGAGAGACTTGAGAGGCAATTAGTTGATATGATTCTTAGAAGGTCTTTATGACTGGGTAAAGTGACAGACAGTTGCCAGTTGCTAGTGTGTCTGGTGGTTTCCTGTTTGTCTTTGGCCTATGTTCCTCTAGATCTAGTTATTCATTCTGGTTGCTGGACACCGTGACCAATAATGTCCCCAGGACCACCAACGGATGTTTAACTGAGTATCATCAGAGATGGCCGCTACACAGAGGTAGACCTCTCCACAAATGTCCCTTGGATTTGTCTGGATTTGTGGCTGGATTTGTCTGGCATCTCAGATTCTCCCGGTAAACCTCAATCTACCCTCCTGTTGAGAGAATTGATTAAAGACTCCTGTTTATCCTTCACTTCACTGTTCAAGGCATTCACTTCCCCAGCTCCTCCAGAAAGTATGTTAAGATCTAATTCTTATAATAATTAATCCTTAATATTCAAAATGGTTTTGCCATTTTGATTGAACCCTGGCTAATTCAGACTCTTCGAAGTATAATGTTTTCATCTCAGAAACCTAAGATGTGGCAATGGCTTGGAAATTGGTGTCAGGTAGAGGCTGGAAAGACAGAAAGAAATCTATTAGGAAAGACTAGGAAAAAGGCCAAGACACTCTAGAGGTTGGAGAAAGGATAACCCATGTTATGTTATGGGGAAACACATTGTCAAAACCTTGCATACAATAATGTGAATGTCAGAAAATGCACCTTGTGAATTTGTGGGCCCAACTATCCATCTCCATCTTTATTTATATAAGATGCTGGACGTGCCACTGGTTTCTTTTTAGCTGCATGTGAAAACTATACAAAAACAGAGATGGGGTAGGGAGAGGGTGGTTGGGTTATGGACATTGGGGAAGGTATGTGCTACGGTGAGTGCTGTGAAGTGTGTAAACCTGGCGATTCACAGACGTGTATAATAATACATTGGGGCTAATAATACATTGTATGTTAATAAAATAATAATAATAATAATAAATTTTTAAAAAGATAGAGATCGGTTCAAGAAAGAAACTTTCTGTTTGCAAGTGGAATATAGAAGATATATGGAAGTGCCAAGATTTATTAGGCTGGAAAATAAAATGATCTTTCATTTCACATATTAACTCCAGTAAAAAAAAAAAAAAAAAAAAAAAAAAAAGAATTAGCTCTCAAGGTGAAATGAGACCTGGGACCAAAGAAGATCAAGTCAAGGGTTTATCTCTAAGAAACCTTGTTAAGACCTTGAAATATTTAAGGCAATATCAAACATATAACCAAGGCAGCATGTGGAAGAACCACCCTGCCAACTCACAAAATTGTAAGAAATAGTAAGTCATCCTGTTCTTAAGTCACTAAAAGTTTTGTGGGTGATTTGTTATGCAGCTCACAAATTCAAGAGTTATCTCTAATTAGTTTCCTTAAAATAATACATGTTATTCCAAAATCTACTCAATACATAAATCTAAATAAACATGGGCAGTATGACTCTCTCCTTCTCTCTAGTCTAGATGAGTTAAATAATTTATTTCTGCCACCATTTCCCTATGCAGTTCTTGATAATGATGTACTCCTTGCAGATAACACATGCTTTCATTATAATAGAAGCTTTTCTAGTGTACCCAGTGCTTGAAAACATCATCATTGGACACAATATGTGAATTGGAACAACTGCTTGATATAGAACAAGTTATTCTCTCTGATCCTCAGTTTCCTCATCTATATAATAACATAATGTTTCTCAGGGTGTTGTAAAGAATAAATGAGGTATTCCTAGCATAGAAGAATGCCTAATATATATTTGCTATCTTTAGTTCTAAGACGATGATTTACTCACAAGAATCAGGGTCAGGTGAGATCAGACATCCATTCAAGTTCAAAAGAAAAGCTCAGCTCTGGCTTTAAATCAAAGTAGGAATGTATAGTTGCAATTCTGCTGATCTTACAAAAGCAATCCCATGAGTAGAACTACAAATGGGGTATTCTTCCTCCCCCTGGAGATCTAGCAAGAGAGATGTATTTGCTGTTAATAGTGGGAAGGCCAGGACATTATCAGATGCGTTTACACTGGTCTGGACTCAACATGTTGAAACATCCAATGATAATTTGTCCTAGCTTTATATAAATTGATATGAAAAACTGGGCAAAAGGGCAAAAAAATAAGAAAATATTTTCTTTATTGCCTCCCACCCATTTCCAATAGATTTTATTTATTTATTTGAGAAAGAGAGAGAGAGAGAGAGAGAGCAGAGGGAGGGGCAGAGGGAGAGGGAGAAGCAGATCTCCCATTGAGCAGGGAGCCTAGACAGCAGATTTAATCCCAGGATCCCAGGATCATGACCCGAGCTGAAGACAGATGCTTAACCAACTGAGCCACCTAGGTGCTTGCCATTTCCAATTTTTAATAAAATTTTTTATTAAAAAATTTTTGTTTGCTTTTCTTATGTCTTCACATTTTTAGATTTCTTTTCTTAGAAATGGAGCTACTGACCTAAAATCTTAATATTTATTTATTCTTGGATTATTCACTTCATAAATATTTATTAAATGCTTCCTATGTTCTGTCTCTATGCTGGATGTGGGAATATTATTGTGAACAAGAAAGATGTGGTTTTTGGTCCTCTGGGAATTTTCAGTTCAGGTAGAGATACACAGTAGTGACCAGGAAATTACTATACAGCATTTTAAGTATTCCCGTAGAGGAACTCTATGCAGTTGTTGAAGATCAAAGAGAAGGTACGTCCCTAACATGGGTATCAGGGAAGGTAATACCCATATGAACTAAAGGATAAAGAAGAGGCAAGCAAAGAGATGCAGTGCTGGATGCAGCGAAAAGGAAAAGGGTACAAAAATGCAGAGCTGACTTGCAGGTAAAGAAGAGAAATCTGTGTGGCCAAAGAAGCAATGGCAGAGATACCTGGATGCTAAATAACAAACAGTCTAAGAACCTTATTATGAAGCCCCCTCTTCACCTGGAGAGCAATGGGAACTTCCTATTAAGTATTATGGAAGGATTTATATCTTTGAATAATCACCCTGGAGGGGATGGAGAATGGTTTCAAGGGGAAGTGGAAGACAAACTTGGAGGCTGGGTGTTCTGCCAAGAATCTGTCTTGAGATATAGGTGAGGGACCTATGCTAAGAGAGAACGGACAGCCAGAAAGGTAGGCGGGTGAGTGAGTTATTATGATGCAGACACCATAGAGAACTTGTGGGTCAATTAAACTTGGGACATAACTGAAACAGAAAAAATTCAGGCATTTGCAACTATACAAATAGTGACATTCCTTCACACGATAGAGAATATAGAAACAAGAGAAGAGAAACAGGTGTGCAGGATATGATGGTTACTTTAGTTTTGAATCTAAAGACATCCAAGTTTGGATGTCCAGCATGTAACTGATTATAGTAGTTTGGCTTTCAGGGAAAGATCTGGCCACTAGAAGTGAAAAACATTTACTCAGTTACCCAAATGTTTTCTCCTGATGATCACCTATTTCAAAATTGGCATTAGAAAGCCCAAGAATCTGGATATTCAAATGAACTTTTTCTCCTTTTGCATTAGTTGTGTGATCCAAAATCTGTGGACCTTACATACAAGCAGCCACCATATCAGGCATACAACTGGTAACAGTCAACAATTTACCTTGTCACTTACTTAACCCGTGTATCTCTCTTAGAACCAGAACATACAGAGAGATTTTCAAACTAGTCCAAAAACTTGTCAATGTGATACAACACATCAATAAAAGAAAGAACAAGAACCATATGATACTCTCAATAGATGCTGAAAAAGCATTTGACAAAGTACAACATCCCTTCCTGATCAAAACTCTTCAAAGTGTAGGGATAGAGGGCACATACCTCAATATCATCAAAGCCATCTATGAAAAACCCACCGCAAATATCATTCTCAATGGAGAAAAATTGAAAGCTTTTCCGCTAAGGTCAGGAACACGGCAGGGATGTCCATTATCACCACTGCTATTCAACATCGTACTAGAGGTCCTCGCCTCAGCAATCAGACAACAAAAGGAAATTAAAGGCATCCAAATCGGCAAAGAAGAAGTCAAATTATCACTCTTCGCAGATGATATGATACTATATGTGGAAAACCCAAAAGACTCCACTCCAAAACTGCTAGAACTTATACAGGAATTCAGTAAAGTGTCAGGATATAAAATCAATGCACAGAAATCAGTTGCATTTCTCTACACCAACAGCAAGACAGAAGAAAGAGATATTAAGGAGTCAATCCCATTTACAATTGCATCCAAAACCATAAGATACCTAGGAATAAACCTAACCAAAGAGACACAGAATCTATACTCAGAAAACTATAAAGTACTCATGAAAGAAATTGAGGAAGACACAAAGAAATGGAAAAATGTTCCATGCTCCTGGATTGGAAGAATAAATATTGTGAAAATGTCTATGCTACCTAAAGCAATCTACACATTTAATGCAATTCCTATCAAAGTACCATCCATCTTTTTCAAAGAAATGGAACAAATAATGCTAAAATTTATATGGAACCAGAAAAGACCTCGAATAGCCAAAGGGATATTGAAAAAGAAAGCCAACGTTGGTGGCATCACAATTCCGGACTTCAAGCTCTATTACAAAGCTGTCATCATCAAGACAGCATGGTACTGGCACAAAAACAGACACATAGATCAATGGAACAGAATAGAGAGCCCAGAAATAGACCCTCAAATCTATGGTCAACTAATCTTCGACAAAGCAGGAAAGAATGTCCAATGGAAAAAAGACAGCCTTTTCAATAAATGGTGCTGGGAAAATTGGACAGCCACATGCAGAAAAATGAAATTGGACCATTTCCTTACACCACACACAAAAATAGACTCAAAATGGATGAAGGATCTCAATGTACGAAAGGAATCCATCAAAATCCTTGAGGAGAACACGGGCAGCAACCTCTTCGACCTCTGCCGCAGCAACATCTTCCTAGGAACAACGCAAAAGGCAAGGGAAGCAAGGGAAAAAATGAACTACTGGGATTTCATCAAGATCAAAAGCTTTTGCACAGCAAAGGAAACAGTTAACAAAATCAAAAGACAACTGACAGAATGGGAGAAGATATTTGCAAACGACATATCAGATAAAGGACTAGTGTCCAGAATCTATAAAGAACTTAGCAAACTCAACACCCAAAGAACAAATAATCCAATCAAGAAATGGGCAGAAGACATGAACAGACATTTCTGCAAAGAAGACATCCAGATGGCGAACAGACACATGAAAAAGTGCTCCATATCACTCGGCATCAGGGAAATACAAATCAAAACCACAATGAGATATCACCTCACACCAGTCAGAATGGCTAAAATCAACAAATCAGGAAATGACAGATGCTGGCGAGGATGCGGAGAAAGGGGAACCCTCCTACACTGTTGGTGGGAATGCA
Organism: Mustela lutreola; assembly: GCF_030435805.1. Taxonomy (NCBI): domain Eukaryota; kingdom Metazoa; phylum Chordata; class Mammalia; order Carnivora; family Mustelidae; genus Mustela; species Mustela lutreola. Next base: position 123,186,747 of record NC_081297.1, read on the forward strand.
AGCTGGTGCAGCCACTCTGGAAAACAGCATGGAGGTTCCTCAAAATGTTGAAAATAGAACTGCCCTATGACCCAGCAATTGCACTATTGGGTATTTACCCTAAAGATACAAATGTAGTGATCCAAAGGGGCACATGCACCCGAATGTTTATAGCAGCAATGTCCACAATAGCCAAACTATGGAAAGAACCTAGATGTCCATCAACAGATGAATGGATCAAGAAGATGTGGTATATATACACAATGGAATACTATGCAGCCATCAAAAGAAATGAAATCTTGCCATTTGCAACAACATGGATGGAACTAGAGCGTATCATGCTTAGCGAAATAAGTCAAGCAGAGAAAGACAACTATCATATGATCTCCCTGATATGAGGAAGTGGTGATACAACATGGAGGCTTAAGTGGGTAGAAGAAGAATAAATGAAACAAGATGGGATGGGGAGGGAGACAAACCATAAGTGACTCTTAATCTCACGAAACAAACTGAGGGTTGCCGGGGGGAGGGGGTTTGGGAGAAGGGGGTGGGATTATGGACATTGGGGAGGGTATGTGATTTGGTGAGTGCTGTGAAGTGTGTAAACCTGGTGATTCACAGACCTGTACCCCTGGGGATAAAAATATATGTTTATAAAAAATAAAAAAAAAAAAAAAAAAAAAAACTTGTTGATTGCTTATTTTTTAATTCTTAAATAAGACAAATTTTAAATAATGGGCCAATGATTTGCTTAATCAAGTTGATTCTCAATTGGGAATACTTTTTGTTCACCACTGTTAATCATTAAGTATTCAACTCAATTTGTAATAACATTACAGAAAATGCAGATGGAAGGTTGTCAATGCTTCCTAAAAGATACGAGTTATCTTTTCTTCTCTCTCTCTCTCTCTCTTTTTTTTTTTTTTTAAATAACTGAAGCCTTGCTATAATCAGGCTGGCAGTTTACTTTTCATGATGAAATAATTATGCACAGGCAAACTGCAGGTGAAGAATATTGACTGACTGATATATTTCTAAACCAGAGATACATTTCATTAATGAGGAAGATAAAAAAGTTCATTCTTCATGTTTAAAATGAATTGTTTCCAAAAACAAATGGCAATGAGTGCTATCTCAGTAGAGGTAAAATGACAAGATTCTAGAGTGATTTAGACATGGGAGAAAAAACTTCACAAATGTTCATGGTTGGAAGTCAAAGTATTTGAAAACGGAGCCCAGGTCAGCAAAGTTTCAGAGCTGTTTCCATGCCTCTGCTGGTTTTTTTCTATCCTTGAACAAAACATAATAAAACAAAACATTTAGTGGCTTAGCAGGTGTAGAAATTTAGACATAGAGCCTATTTAATGTGGAATCCTGGAAGGGTCAGGTCTACCCTCATGCAGTTATCAACATCACTGGATAAGGTCTATTCTTCAGCCCCCCGGGGAAAAGTCTAAAGGTGGCATCTGGAAAAGCAAGTGCCTTACATCAAAACCAATCTTAACCTGACTTTGCTGGCACAGCAAGTATGAGAACTTAGAAGTTATTCTTCCAAATGATTAATCACAAGTCTCTTCTTGAAAATTCACCTAAAGTAAATTTCCAGAATTCTTTTAGATGAAAGCTATTTAAATAATGGGCTGTTTATAAATATAGAAATATTTATGATCATAGACTTGAGAAAAGAAAAGACAAAAACTGGAGAAGATGAGAGAGGGATTAAGAAAGTGGTGATGTCAGTGACATCAAATAAATTCATGAGGCATGCATTCCTTGAGGCTTGGCTTACCTTTCTAAAAACATCAAGGGTGCTCCAGATAATGGCAGAACTCTTTCACAATTGTTGGTAAAGTGACTAAGCACCTACAAATACTGTTTTGGAGTCTTTGTCTAGGAAGATGGAACTCCTGCTCAAAATAAAATGTATAATTGTGCGCATACCAGCTGTGTAATTGTAAGCAAATTACTTCTCTCAATCAATTTCCGCATCTTAAAGGTGGAAACTGTAATGCTCACATTTGCAGGGTGACTGTTACTATTAAGTTATGCCATCTTGTCTACACTACTTAAACTGAGATAGTGGGCAATGTTCCTGGCACTACTTAAAACCACCAAATAAACTTAGTACACATTACTCAATGAGATAATTGGGAACATATTTGATGCATGTAAGGTTGGAGGAAAATTCAAGGCGAAGCCCAAGACTACAGCCACATTTCAGGCTTGCTGTAGCCTTGTCGGGCTGCGGGTAACCCCTTTCCCCAAATCAAGGCAAATAATATGAAATAATTATCCTTTCTTTAAGGCAATTTTATATGGGAAAAATAAGAAGTTGTGTTTTATGTGTATCTATCTAGTACACAGTAAGCCTTCCATAAATCGTTTTTAAAATAAAAGAAACTGAGTCATCAAGAGGTAAAAATTTAGTACAGAATAAATATGTAAGTATATCCACTGTGTGTGAATTATCTCATCAATAGCCCACGAGGTAGATACAATTATCATCATTATAAAAAAAAAAAAAAAAAAGGTAAACTAATGTGTCTAAATCCTGACAGCTAATGGATACTAAAGTCGGAATTCAAACTCAGGCCATTTGATTCCTAAATTGATGCATTTAGTAACTATGTTGTACTAAAGAGTACAATCATGATCCACAAAACTTCAAGATTCATGTAGTGGCCTAAACACCTGCAGAAATAAAGGAAGCCCAGGAAACAACAACATAGAGGCATTCAGAACCCAGAACTGTCCTGTGAGAACACCACCACCAGCATACGGTCACCGCTAAGACTCCCTTTCGCTTCACTCCAGCATCTGGGAATACTTTAAAGCCTTCTCTGCATTTCTGTATTTAAGGTGCTGTGTCCTTAGGAGACATATATGATTGGCCAAGCTGGAGTTACATGTGTAGATCTTGGTTTTTTGGGAAGCAGAAAGAGGAGTTTTCATGCTTTGGAATTTAGTTGAGGGAAGCTGAATCGTAACTTCCATTGAATCATATTGTTTGGATTATTTCTCTAAAATATGTAGGACCAGTTGATGCTGAGCAGTTAAGAAAAATGTGTCTACAAACTTTTTCACCTTACGTGATGGAAATATTCTTTGTATGGCTAAACAGAGACCTGCTGTTTCCCAAGGGAGACAATCCAAGTCTTCAAGTCAGAATCACCGGATAGTGTACTGGCATCCTCTAGTTCTGTCACATCTCCCCTGAATGGTCTGCAACCTCTAGACCTGCATTCTCCAATTAGCATCCACTAGTCACATGAGGCTACCTCATAAGCATTTGAAATAAGGCTAGTATGAATTGCGATGAGCTATAAATGTAAAATATACAATGGATTCTAAAGATGTGGGTTGAGATGGTAACATTTTAGGACTATTTGATTTTAACTAAGTAAAATGTACAATTTATTGTAATTTTGCCATTTTTTTTAAAACTTCTTAATGTGAGTACTTACAATTTTAAAATAAAATACGTGGTTCACATGATATGATCTTGGACAGTGCTGCTTCAGGCTAAATGGAATAGTTAATAGAAGCACTAATGCTAACATGGCCTACCCACTTTATTTGGAGAAATGGGTAGGAAAATATGGACATTACTTAAAATATATAAATTTATATGCTACATGTACCAATGGACACGGTGAAGTGCCTGGTCAAACTAACATTACCACAAAGAATGACTATGAATAAAATCTATTTAAAAAAAAAAAAGATTGAATGTATCAATGAAAAACTTAAGTTGCAGGAACATGAAAAGCCAAGATCTTAGACAGAAGTAAAATGCATTGGGATGAACTCAATATTTTCCTGGCAATTTTCCCCAAAACCAATTGCCAACTCCTAAATCCGAAATGTGCAGAATGAGATACTGGTGGCGGGGGTGGGGGTGGGGGTGGCGTGGGGGGAAGAAGGCAGAAAACAGCTACTAAGAAGATAAGCAGAGGATGGAGACTTTTTTTTTTTTTTATTGTCTCTTGATGCTGGATACATTGATGTCACCATGCTGTGCATCAGATCCCCAGACCTACTCATTTGATGACTTGAAGTTTAGAGTCTGATTAATATCTCCCATTTCTCCCATGCCCCAACTCTTGGCAAGCATCAATCTACTCTTTGTTTCTATGAGTCTGGCTTTATTTAGATTCCACATATAAGTAAGATCATTCAGAACTTTTCTTTTTCTGACTTATTTCACTTATAGCATAATGTCCTCAAGTTTCATCCACATTATCACAAATTGGAGGATTTCCTTTTCTTAATGGCTTTATAGTATTCCATTGAATATATATGCCACATTTATGTTAGCCATTTCATCCATCAGTGGACACTTCGGTTATTTCCATATTGGCTACTGTGAATGATGCTGCAATGAGTATGGGGATGCAGATATCTCGTCAATATAGTGATTTCCTTTGAAGGTCTTTCTTTTAATATTTTCTTTTGTAAAAAAATTCTTTGTGAGAGAGATTGAGACAAAGCAAGCACAGGAGGAAAAGCAGAGGGAGAGGGAAAGAAAGAATCCCAAGAAGCCTCCCCGCTCAGCATGGAGCCCAAAGAGAGGCTTGATCTCAAGTCCCTGAGAAGATGACCTGAGCCAAAATCAAGAGTTGAGTGCCTAACACACTGAACCATCCGGGCACCTCCCTTTTAATATTTTCTTGTAGTTAAGGTGAAATATTGAATTATTTAGGTTTTTGTATATCTGAAAGAGTATTCATTTCATGTTTGGAAGTTATTTTTTTCTGGGTTAAGAGTTCCAGTTTGGGGGCACCTGGGTGGCTCAGTGGGCTAAGCCTCTGCCTTCGGCTCAGGTCATGATCTCAGGGTCCTGGGATCAAGCCCCGCATCAGGTTCTCTGCTCAGCAGGGAACCTGCTTCTCCCCCACCCCTGCCTGCCTCTCTGCCTACTTGTGATCACTGTCTGTCAAATAAATAAATAAAATCTTAAAAAAAAAAAAGAATTCTAGTTTGGTAGTTTCTATCTTTCAGTACATTAAAATACTTTAAATTGTTCCACTGTCTCTGGCTTGTATATTTAAAAAAACAAAAACAAACAAACAAAAAATAAACCAAAAAACCCTCTGCTGTTTTCCTTACCTTTGTCCTTTATATCTTTTTCCCTCTGGCTTCTTTTAAGATTTTTCTCACAGTGACATGCCTGAATGGCTCAGTTGGTTAAGCATCTGCTTTTGGCTCAGATCATGATCCCAGGGTCCTGAGATGAGTCTGTATTAGGTTCCCTGCTCAGTGGAGAGCCTGCTTCTCCCTCTCCCTCTGCTTCTTGTTTCCCCTGCTTTTGCTCTCTCTCTCTCTCTCTCTCACTATCTCTCTCCCTCTCTCTGTGTCAAATAAATAAATAAATAAAATCTTAAAAAAAATTCTTTATTACTGTTAGAAGCAGTATTGATCATTATTATATGTTACATGCAGTATTGATAGTATTGATTATTATATGCTTTGGTATTTTTATTGGTTTTTCTTGTGCTTTTATTAACTCAGATTTATAGTCAGTTTTCAACTTTAGGAATATTTTAGCTGTTATCTTTTCACAAATTTCTCAGACACCTCTAACTCCAACTCCTGCTGCCCCACAAAAAAAATATATTTTTTTTTCATTTTTCAGCTTGAATAAAGTAAAATTTTAATACCAAAATGAAAAATGACCCTTTTTTCCAACTCTTTCCTGGACACCCAGACAACCTCCAGTCTCTTCCACTCCTATCCCCCTGCCCAGGGGATCCTGGGCTGGCGTAACAACCTCATAAGATCCTGGATTTTCACTTAAAAGTAGTCTTTTGATTTCTCTAAGCTTCACTTCCTATGTCTAAAGAGACAGTTGGGCAAGTTGATGTTTTCCATCTCTGACCAATAAATAGAGTTCTATACTGAAGTCAAGTTCCCTCAGCTTGAAAGAACATTTTTCTTTAATCATCAATTAATACCCTCAGGAATCTCCTCTGATCAGTGGATCCTAGTGGTTCTAATAGATTTCTAGTTATTGTTTTAGCCTGGAGGCAGTGTCCAGTAATTTCCCGAGGTCCACGTGGATCCCTTTTACTAGTGTGCAGTTTCCTAAATAAGTATTTGTACATTTCCTTGGGTAAGGCTACTTCTGCAGACATACTTGTTCATGTCTTAAACCTCTGAGAACCACTCAAACCTTAATCTGAGACACAGACCTTAGATTTGGGGAAGAGTCATGATTCTCTAAAGAGTGACTTAAGTCACGCCTCTCTTTGTCCATTTTACATGCAAATAGGAACCTTAGTAGGCTGTCCACATATTTGGCTCTGGCGAAGGTCATAATAATTAATCATCAGTAAATATCTCTGAGGACCATATTCAGATTAGCACATAGGCTCTGATAACTATTACCAAAATCGTGTCCAACTTGCCTTAGCTTAAACAGCATGCCATGGTCTTAGCTCTCTCAGAAACCTCCTATCTCCAAAAGAATTAGGGACCCTATTTCAGTTGTACCATTTCTATCTCCCAGTTGCATGGTGATGCTTCCTTTAACAACATAGACCTCAAGGTCATGGTGAAGGAAACCATCTGGATCCTCCAACATCTAAGTGGTGGGCACATGATTATTCAAACATGATAAATATATTCTAGCATTTCTATCTCTCAACATCCTTGTATTTTATCTGGTATATTATACCAGAGTAGTTTCTCTCATTTTAACTTCATTTAAGGTGGGCCACCATTGAATCGCATTTCCTATCAGTTAGAACCATGGCACTGAATGCAGATTCTCTAATAAATTTATCAGCTATCAATAAATTCATCCAGACCTTTAGTTGAGAAACCTGGACATTCCCACAGTCGTTACTGAAAATTTTACCAATAAAATTTAGCAAACTCTGGAAGTTTTATATTTATGCCTTCCTTCTGTGTCTAAATTTATAATTTTTCTTTTAGGTCATGTTGATATTTACCTACAAATAAAATAAAATTCACATAAAAATGGGGCTTTTGTCTGTCTTATTCATTGCTGCATGAAGGTGGCACTTAATGAATATTTAGTGAATGAAATAATGATTGAAATTTTGAGTTGTAGGTCTGGGAATAACAGAAGGTAGTAAAACAAGAGGAGAATTGACTCCTCTCCTTGTACAGCTACAACTCTCTCAGGGAGAGACACTGCAATGTGTTAGCACTTTGTAAAACTTATATGCTGAATTCTCTCTGTGTTAAATCCTAGCTGACACCCAGGATATGTATAATGTGGCTTTTCTTATTACTAAAGATTACTCAGTCATTATATTCATTAGTTTTAATCCCAATGGCTTTTGCTCTCTGCGAGAAGTAGATTAAGTAATAATTTTCTCAATAAGATATAACATTATAAGTTTCTAAATAAATGCAATATTGGCATTCAGAGAAATAGATCTAAGCACTGGAATGATTTGTTATCAAGCAAGAGCCCTTCTTTTGAAAGTCTTCTTGAACAAGTCTTCTAGTACTTCAAGATGATGAGTAGGGTACATTGAACAACTTCTTTCTGTTATATATCAAGGTGATCCTTTTAGGTCTTTTTGCTACTCTGTATGATGCTGTAATTTTTCCCAAAGGTAAGATCTGCAGAAAGTAAACCTTGCCCAAATTTAGTCAATCACTATATATTTTAGCTTACAACTTCTTAGATGAAAGAAGGTATAATTTTAAAATTGTTCTTCATAGCTCTTGTTATAAATTAAAACTAAACTCTAAAGAATAATGCTTTCACTGCCCCTGTTTCTACAAAATAGTAGTATACACTGTTGAAATAGGAAAAGACTAACCAACCAACCAGACTTAGGTCAATCTCTTCCACTTTCGCCTGGCAGTTTGCCGGGGCTTGCCTTAGCTATTTAGTGGCAAAGGAGAATACATCTTTAATTTAACTTCCTCTGAAACTAAAAAAAGCACTCCAGTTCCCTAGATTACCATTCTTTTCTTACATCAAATAAATATGAGAACTTTTATTGTAAATTAAGCAGTATTTCCCCTTGAAGCCACTCTCTGGAAACTCCCCTGTTTAGAAGATGATAGTATCTTCAAACGCATCACCCTGCATGAAATTCCTCTTCCAATCTGGACAATCTTTCCTGTGATTTCTCCTTGGCTAAATTGCTTTTAATTACATTCCTGTTTGCTTTTCTTCTCATCTTCTGAATTAAATTTAGCATTAATATGATGTGTCCCAGCAAGCCATGTAGTTTTATTACTTTTCTAACCTGGATTTTTTTTTAACAGAGAGAAATTTTAATGGCCTGTATCTCTTTTCACCTTCATCCTCCCAATGAACATTTCAAATCCAGCCTGAATATATACAACAGAATAGTGTGTGAACATTCAGAAAAGCTTCCCACACTAGCTAAAGGCTAAAATATTTAAAGCTGGGACGCCTGGGTGGCTCAGTTGGTTAAGCAGCTGCCTTCGGCTCAGGTCATGACCCCAGGGTCCTGGGATGGAGTCCCACATCGGGATCCTTGCTCAGCAGGGAGCCTGCTTCTCCCTCTGCCTCTGCCTGTGCTCGCTTTCTCCCTTTCTCTCTGATAAATAAATAAAAATCTTTAAAATATCTAAAGCTGATATTAAAATAAAAGATACTTCTCAAACGGATGATACCTGAAAAAATAAAATGTATTTTTAACATTCAGTAAAGTGGTTAATGTGGACTATTCAGTGCGTATTAGATCAAACTATTTTGGAGGAAGAGAGTGTATTAATTTTCTACGTGTAACAAAGCACTAAAAATTTAGCAGATTAAAACAACACCTGTTTATTCACCCACAGTTCTGTAATTCAGAAGTATGACGTAGCTGATTCTCTTTGCAGGGTACCACAAAGCTGAACTCATGATGTTCCAGGCTGACTTCTTACCTAGAGGTTCTGGGGAAAGCTGCCTCTGAGTTCATTCTCATTGTTTCACAAACTTCAGTTCCTTCCATTTGTAAGTCTCAGTACCATGTTTCCTCACTGACTGTCATTCAAAAGCCACTTTGGCTATAGTGGCCTCACACATTTATTCTTCGCTTTGTGTTCCCTTCTATGTTTAAGTCAGCAAAGGCATGTTGAACCCTTCTTATGCTTTGAATCTCTCACTTCGTCCATCTCTGCCCTTGAGACCCAGATTTAAAAGGCCAATGTGATCAGATAAGGCCCACCTGGATAATCTCCCTATTTTAAGATCAACTGATTTAGGGACTTAATTACATCTGCAAAACCCCACTTGCCATATGATGTAACATAATTATGGGAACGATATCTGCTAATAATCCAGATTCCACCCACACTGAAGACTGAGGGTCATTGGAAGTCGTCTTAGAATTTACCTACCACGAGGGGCAGTGCATAAATTAGACAAGCCCATTGAAAATTTCTCCATTTAACTAGTTTTTTAAGCAATGCCGAAGTGATTACTTAAAGTAATTAAAGCACTACGGATAATGTGGAAATATACTTGGCTATTTAATAAAAAAAGTTTTAGTTTTAGTTTTTAATGTACAAAGAGTAGAAATAAAAGTCATAAAAATATTTACAGATGTCTCCACAATGGTTCTCAGGAATCAACTTTTAAATTTATTTTCTTATAAATGTTTTAATCTATTTAAATCACACTAGCTTCAACAGTTGCATATAGAAATACAGACCTTGACAGCTAAGTAGCTAATGAATGCAATAGAATTTTCAGCACCTTGTCATTCATCTGCTGTCACCCCTGCCAGCACCTCTGCACTTCAGAAAATTAGCTATTTGAAGAAGGGTCCGAGACCCTGAAATGGTGTTGGGGCTTGTGTGTGGAATGACACCATCTTGACTCAATGCTAAATGTGCTAGAAAAGAGTAAATAGCTAGACGTAGCTGGGAGTTCGAAATAATACATTTGGAAAAGGCAAGCAATATGTGATAAGTGCAATCACTTTAATAAAGATACAAGAACACTTTGTTCTAGCACCATAAGATTCATTTGAAAGGATAAGAAAATAATTTCCAGACAAGTTAAAAACGCCTTTACATAAATTTCTATTTTGATTTAATAAAAATTGTCCCACCAATTACATTTGTCCTTGTTCAATTTTCACAATTTAATGAGAAGGTATTTCAGTCCTTTACAAAGTTGACTTTCTATGTGAATATTCTGAACGCTCCATCCTATTTCCAAGTTCATTTGAGTTAGTATGTCATGATATCAAACTGAAATTCTTCATTTGACTAAAATAACACAGACATCACTACAGGCAAATGCCAGTACAAAAATGAAACAAAATACTCTTCATTATACGTCCTCTTAGATCTCTTAGGGGGTGTTTGTGAAGAGTCACTAAAGCAAGGATTTTTATTTTACAGATTGTTAGGCACTTGCAGTGTAGCAAACAATGTTTATGAATAGTTTCCTGGATTTAAAAACATTTTCTCCTTGGCATCAGAAATTGAGTTATTTCCTTCCTTGAACTCACAGGAAGCTACTCAATGGCCTGGGGTTATTGATGCCCAGTACTCAGTCCAGGTACTATAATGACAGCGGCCACTGACTGTTATTATGGCCAAGAGACTGCTCAAAGCTTCCCTCCCAAAAGCCACAAAAGTATCATTCTGATGTAACAGGTGGAAAACGGAGATCAGAAACATTTGGCAATTTGCCCAAAGTAATAAATGACAGAGTGAAAATTATTTGAACATAGGAGTCTTTAAATCCTCCTAGCTAACTCATTCAATAGAAGATGTAAAGGTGTACAGCAGAAGAAAAAATAAAAATCAGCTCATCTATCTCAATATGACAACCACCGTTCTGTTTCAGTGAAAACGTTTTAAGCTTCTCCATCACCCCTCATTGTCCATTTGTATCATATGTTTCCTTTTTCAATAATATTTTGGGTTTGTTTTATAGCTAATAACTCACAAAGTGCATATATTTTAGATCTTATAACAAACAAACAAACAAACAAACAAAGCCTCTCCCTTTCTACAGTAATCAACATAGGAGAATTGCTCCTTTAAACAGGATCAGAGCAATCCCCAAGCAAGGGACACAACAATTAGTCTCTGTGGCAGCTGGATATTATGCCAAGGGAATGGGAACAGTCTGTATGATTTCTATTAAAGAGCCAAATTGCACTTGGGACCTCCTTGGGGGACAAGGCGAGATTCATGATGATGCAGAAATAAGGATGCTCTTACTAGGTAAAATGTGTATTAAAGTAAGGTCATAGTGAAAAGGCTACAAAAGCAGCTAAACCCAGGAAGGTAGTGAGAAGGAAATTTGAGATTTGGAAATGTTGAACAGTTTGATTCTGGAGCAAATTACTTAAAATAACCTTCAATATATTAAAGGAAGTCAATAAGCTTTTTGAATGATCTCAGATAAGTGTGTGAATGAATGGTACATGCTCCCCATTCCTACAGTAAGTTAATACTATGACAGTTTGAATGACATTGAATAGCTGAATGTGACAACCATCAGGAAGTTTGGACTTCACAAGTTAGGTGACAACCCAAGGGAGGTAAATTCCCGTTTCTTTTCCTATTTCTGTCTGAATCTGCGAACTTGATTATTCAAACAGCTCTGCATAAGTTTACAGTATGGTGATAGCTTTCTATGCAACACAAAGGATAAGGAATTTTATTGACAAAAGATCCCTTTCAAATTGAATTGTAAGTACAAACTGAAATATGTGATATGTAATAAACAACTATTTTTCAGTATATTCCAAGTGTTGTAATTTGGAAAAAGACCTAGATCTCTATATAATAGTAGAACCTTTTGTCTGTAATCGGATCTAACATTTGAGGCAGAAGTTTGGGAAAAATATTTTCAACTGCCAGTTGTCCTGCCTTTATTCACTGAATTTCAATGAATAACATAGAAATGTCAACTAGAAAGTTAAGAAAGTAGCATATGGACAGTTCTTTCAAAGAAATACCATATTTCTGTAAGATTAGATAAAAGCGTAAGGATTTATAAGACTTAGTCTTGGCAATGATGCAGGGAAATATATAGTGACATATTCGTACATTGTTAGCAGAAATAGTTTTCAGCTTAACAACATTTAAAACATTAAACTGTTGTATGGGTTTTACTCCAACAATTTAATCCTAGAGAAATATATGCACTTGTGCATTTATATGTAATACATATAAGGAAGGTCACTGTCACACTGTTTGTAACTAGGAAAAAGCTGAAAAAGAATAAGTATTTAAAAAGGCATTCTGTATCTATACAGGTAAATGCTTTGCAATCACAAAGAAAGACTAAAAAATTTGCAGTCATGGGAAAAGGTATACCTATTGGGACTGACATGAAAAGTTTTTCCAGAGCATGTTGAGTGAATAAAGGCAAGACATGGAAAAGAATGGACAAAATGATCCCCATTTGTTCAAAATATTGCAGCCATATTTATTTGCAAATGTAGAGAATAAAAGCAGTGAGGGCTGCATTAAGCAGGAAACAGTGATGATCTCTGATGTGGGTTGGGAAAGGAGAAAAAGGAATTTGAAAACTTCTACCTTTTTTTTGGATACACCTCTATACTACTTAACTTTTTACAACTAGCGTGTGCCATTTGTGACTTTTAAAATAATCTATAGTTTCAAAATATAACTTCTAACTGTAAATGGTGAAGTTTATAGATTTCATAGTGTAATTTGATGGATTTCATAGCGTCATTTGATTGATTTCATCTGGCTTTATGATTGAGAACCAATATTTCAACATGAGTAATGTAGCTGAGATGCTTTACTAATCTTCCTCAGCTATGGTTTATGTGAAAAACTAATCTGACTGGCCCAATATGTAATTTTTCTTTGTTTTTCAAATAAGGTCATTGCTTTATTGATTCATATTCCTCAAAAATCCGTCAGAAGATTCAAATAAGCAATATGTATGGTTTGTCTATTTTCACATTGCTATAGTTTATCCAAAAATTTTAAGTCTAAGTACAAACGATACTTTAGAATATTAGCACAGTTACAATTACTTCGGTGGGATGTTTTTAAAAAACATAATGAAATTGTCCTTTAGTAAGATCAAGCAATTATTTAGTGAAATAAACCCTATGGGTTCAGGCTTTAGTTTTATCTTACAAAATATTTGCATAAAATCTATTATAACATGTGTTTCATAAGATATTCACTGGCATTTACCCAGAAGAAACACAGTGCCAGGAATATTGTAGACACTGAATAAATATTTCCTAATTTATGCATTTTTAGTGACCATCAACAGGACACTGCCTTTTGTATTCATACACTTCTTTGTATTCATGAAAAAAAACTACTTCATTAGAGAAAGAAAGAGCATAATGTTCAAAATAATAAAAATAAAACCTCTGCCTGTGTTCAGATAAAGAACATAAAATAATGACTTAGACACTTTATTCTGTTCTCATTTAACCATATCCCTCATAACTATGAATTGGAGCTAAGTAAGCTCCAATTCGTACACCACGAGTTTAAACACCAGAAGTTTAAAACAAGAGTTTCTCATGTTTCTTTTCTGCTTGTCATTCTTAAATTTTCAATGACTTCCCATTGTTATCAATAAACGTAAAACCCCTTGCCATGTCAAGAAAACAAAAACAAAAATAAAACCTGAGCCCAACCCACTCCACATCCTCCAAATGATAACAAATTAGTTCTGATGAACATACCCAGAATTTTATCATCGGAAAACCTAGAAAGAAGTCTTTTAAATTTTAGCATGCACGTATATCTGTGCTTAAATAACATTAAAAACATTTAAACAACAAAAGAATGTTACTTAGGGGAGGGGCATCTGAGTGACTCAGCCAGTTAAGCCTCTTCAACTCAGATCATGATCGCAGGTCCTGGGATCCAGTCGCACAGGGAGTTTGCTTGTGCCTCTCCCTTTGACCCTCCCTCCACTTGGGCTCTTGCTCTCTCAAATAAATAGATAAAGTCTTAAATAGATAAATACATAAAATTTAAAAATATTACTTAATTTTGAATTTCCTTCTAAGTCCTCATCTAGCCCTGCCCCACTGATTTCGGATGTGTGTTTCTTCCTTCTTGAAATCCATCTACCCGATCCACCTCAGGATACCTTGCCTGACCAAGGTTATTCTTCACCTTACCATTCACCTGGCTGGCTTCAATGGATTCAGCAAGACATAGCTTCTGGCACCACCTCTGCCAGGAAGACTTTCCTGAGACCATCCTTTTGGGTTAGGTGTCCTTTCTTTATGCTCCTGTTTGTCCATCATGAATGTAGATCTATTATAGTTAAGTATTTGTTTAATTGTTAACCATTTATTTATGTGCCTCTCTCCTCACTAAAAATGAGCTGACTTACTGAATGAATGAATGAGTAAATGAGTAGAATATTTATTTCAACTTTTTGCATATTTCAAGAAGAAGATTTCAAGATTCTTAAGAAGAATCATTTCTCAAATCTTCATATGCATATAATATATACTGTTAATAAAGTGTTAGCTGGTGAACTAAAGAACCAAACAATAAATTCATTCTGTTCTAGTAGCCTAGTAGAAGGCTATTAATTTATCTTTTTGAAAATGCCATTGATGAGACCAAAATTGCCAAAAGGAAGAGTGGCACTGAACAATGCTCGCCACTAAGCAGTCTTTATTTAATTGGCATTTAAGGCATTTTCAAAGGATGCTTGGTCAAAGAGATGTATAGTAGCCTTATGCTGAGCACTATTTAATTATTTCAGTCCTCATCTGTCACATTAGCACTCTCCTGTCTCATTTTCAGTGCCCCCAAAGCAATGCAGTTGATGGATTATGGAAAATAAATCTAGTGTGGAAATACTGATAATTTGCTCAAGGTCAAAAAAAAAATCAGGCAAGAGTAATTTGCAACTACTAAATTGCTAGATGTAATGCTTTGGCTTGCTGCTCTGTAAAACGTGGGAGGGGGACTTGACAAGAGTCAAGACTCTTTAGAGAAATATGCAAATCAAAAATTTACCACCTTTCTAAATCCTTTTAATCCATCAGTTAATCTCAACAATGACCTACTTTTCAGAACATTGAATATGCTTGGCTACCTAATCACATTATCTCACTTCTCTTCTGCAAACTTTGAAGTGAGAAAGATATATGTATAAATGAAAACATTGATAAAGCACAGCTGTCTGTCATATTTCCAATCTTCTCAGAAAAACAAGTGATTTATAGCGTGATGAGATCAAATCTTCCTCCATGGCATGCTAATGGCTATATTTTAAAACACAGTTAGCGGAACTTATGCAATAGCCCAGACTGATGACATTAACGTCAGATCTTTGAACAAATCTAGTTAATGTGAAAGCAGAAGAGAAAGATGATCTCATTTTGGAAACAACAATAAAAATGATGCTGTTTGGGAAGGAATTGAAACCATGAGAGTTTAGTGTTATATCTTTGAGCTTGCCTTTTATTAGCCAACTTTCTGCTGTAAAATACATTAAAAATTCATTTATGGAGACTATAGCTCAGAAATGTTATGAAGTGGATGCTTTGCTGAGAAAAAGATCATCACATAGTTAGCCTGCTCCAGCCTTTACATCCAGAAGCATTTACTGAAAGCCTACTAAGTCCATAATACTATGCAAGGGACTACAAAGAGACTACAGAGATAAGGAAGAACATATCTTGCCTGTAAGGGTTGTAAGTGGGGAATCCAAGACATAGAAACATATCTTGTTAATACATATGTATGTTAAATATAAACATTTACATCTGATTAAATAGATCATCTGGTGGCAAATGTCTTAGTTTAAGTTCCTTAGAAGCAGAAGCTAATATAGGGATTTTTATTCAAATTGAACTTATTGGGGACCTCTTTCAGAAAGAAGGTAATGGAAGCAGGACAGAACAAAGGAAAAGAAAATAAGTGCATAGTTTTAGATAGAGATTAGTTTCAGTCTGATCACATGGGCACATTTTGAAAGAAGATTACACTGAAGAATCGTTCCCACTCTGAGGGGACACATTTGTACCAGCCCGTCTTGGGCCATGGTCTGGCTCTGGATATGTAGGGATGGGCAGCAGTGCCTCCTGGGTAAAGTAACTCCCATTTGGCTAAAGTCAAATTTCTGGCAAAGGGGACAGCTGTGAGTTGTCATCAGTCAACACAACAGGAGAGAATGGTCGTACTGGCTGTCAGGGGCGATTTGGGTGGGTCACCAACATAGTGTCATAGTTTTTAAGTATTGTTAATTTTACATCATAGTTTTTAAGCTCCAAGATAACAAGGAGAAATCTCATTTAAGTATTTTTATCTTTTTTATGAGGAACAGGTTAGCGTTATTTCAGCTTTACACACACAGTTGTATCATGTTTCATGGAATTATGACCTTGCTATTGTCTTTACTTGGAAATTAAGCATGATTTAAGGAGATGTGTATAGGTGCCAAGCTGATGAAGGGTGGGTTTGTGATGGTTAATCTTCTGTGTCAACGTGAGTAGCCACAGGGTGCCCAGATCAAACATTTCTGGGTATGTCTGTGTGTTTCTGGGTAAGATTAGGATTTGAATTGGTAGATTTAGTAAATTAGATTGTCCTCCTCAATGTTGGTGAGCAACATTCAAGCTGTTTAAAGTATGAATACAACAAAAGTCAGAAAAAGGAGGCATTCACTCCTTTTTCCTATCTCTGCTTGAGTTGGAACATCTCCTCTTCTCTTGTTCTCAAACTAAAGTCACACCATCACCCCCCACCCCAGGTTCTTAGCCTTGGGACTCAGACTGTATTATCCCACTGGCTTCCCTGGACCTTCAGCTCGCAGACATAGACCATGAGATTTCTCAGTCTCCATAAAACTGTGAGCTGATTTCATATTTCATTATTTAATAATTAAATGTATTATTATTATAACCTACTTGTTTGTTTCTTAAGGAACCCTGACTAATACACCTGTGAATATTACCTTATATAGCCAAAGGGAGTTTGTATTTGTGATTAAATCAATGATCTTAAAATAAGGAAATTACCCCGGACTAGCCAGATGGGTACAGTGCAATATGGGGATCCCTATAAGATGAAAGAGGAAGGCAGAAGAGTGAGAAGCAGGGAAGGAGATATGATGATGAAAACAGTTATCAGAGTGATTCCTCATTTTAGAGATGAAAGGGCCATGAAACAAGAAATGAAGTAGTCTCTGGAAGCTAACAAGAACAAGTCTCTAGAAGCTAAATAACTAAGAAAATGGATTCTCCCTTAAGACTCTAGAAGGAACATCATCCTACGTGACTTTAGCCTATTAGATCCATTCCCAACTTCTGAACTCCAGAGGGTAAAAAAAATAAATTTGTGCTGTTTTAAGGCCCCAGAATTTTGGCATTTTGGTACAGGAATAGGCATTTGTAATTTCTATGGTAGAAGAAGTCTGATGTAATCTACTTGCCAACATATGGCTGCCTGGTTTCCTTAAAGCATGTTACCTCATTTGAGACCCAACTTTGGTCTTTGTTCCTGTCCGATCAGACATCCAGCTGCAGCAACCATTAGGACAGCCTTAGCAAAAGGGAGCTCAAGATGTTGAATCAATGCATAACCTCTATCTCTACACCATGGTTATAACATTCGCAAGCCCATTTTGCTAGCACTGAGATGTCTCAGGACAGCTCTCTGACATCAACCCGTTGATCATTCTCTCCATTAGGTGATTGAATACCTTTTGTTGGTGATTTAGTGTCTCTTGTACAATGGCAGTCACCAATGATGTTCACTTTTTGTGTCCATTGCCGTAAAGCTATACACTTGTCTCCTCCTCAAACCTCCTACTCCCTGCACTTTTAACCTCATCCACTAGAGGCCCTTGACCAATCAGCTAAGTCATTCATTACTGCACATTAATATATGCATACCCTTCAATAAAGCCACTTCTACTCCACATAAAGTGGATGGCCAGATGCACTTCCCAACTGGTAGGCTTTCCCTTTACCACTGTATTCCAGGACCATCCCTGACTGGAACTTTGTTTCAAAAACAACCAATTTCTACCTTGCACCCATTTATCAAATTGGCCCATCCATGATCTCAGTTTGGACCTTTTCTTCCCTTGTCAGCCAGTCATACTTCATGAAGCCATAGTTACGAGCTGAGGGAGTGGCATCATGCAATAATTGGTGACATGAATTTCTGGGCCACCTCTTTATTCTGGCCTGTTCAATTCCAATCTCTGACATACAATATCCATCTTATGATAAGCTGCTGATCAGTCTACTTTACCTGACAATCTGGAAGGTCTCATAATAACCAGCCCATAAAGGTTACTTGATTTTCCAGTTAGCCACTCAGCTTCTGTTATGGCCCTGTAGCATGTCAGGAGCTGTTTTTCAAATGATGTATAAGTTCTCTGACGCAGATGGCATGGCCTAGTTCCATAATGTTAGAGATCTGGGCTATGATTCTACTACCAGTCTTGTCAGGGGCTCCGTTTGGCATCTTTTCCACAGATACTCCTAATAACATGGTACCGGGTCACGCCTCAAGTGGTACAGCTGCTTCCATTTCAGCCTAAGATGATGCAACCATAAGGACGAGACGGGCTTATACTGGCCCTTCTTGCTCTGACCCCACTTGAAATAAACAGTCTTACATGTAATGCAATACAGTCTTACCTATAATGCAAAAATTGTGTCAGAGCAGTATTTATACTTGAAATATGCTATCTATCAATGGATATCAATATCAATGAGCAAAAGTTTTAGGAGAAACAGGATGTTAGCATAATCACAAAGTATATTTTCCAGGATGTTTATCAGTTGAAAGAAATATAGTAACTTTAGATTGGAGGAATTCAGCAAACACCACTTTCACCAAGGGATCAAGATTAATATACTAATATTAAGACATACTGAAATCTCACACTCTCTGAAATCGTGCACTGAAAAGGACACAACACTTCTGTGGCCTGCTTCCCACAAATGCACAAACTCAACCCGATCATGAGATGATATCAGACCAATTCAAATATTTTACAGAACAACTGACCAGTGCTCATCGCAAGCATCAGCGTGATGAACGATAAGGAAAAATAGCTGAATTATCACAGATTAGAAGAGACAATAGAGACAAAATAGCTAAATGCAGTATGAGATCCTAAAAAGGATCCTAGGAGAGTAAAAGAAACATTGAGGGGGGTGGGGTGGTGCAAGTTAAGGAAGGTTTGAGTTTAACGGATGATCTTCTACCACTGGTAGTTTCCTGGCTTTGATAATTGCTCAGTATCGGTGTCATTTATCATCAGGGGAATAAGACTATGAGGTGCATGTGAATTCTCTGTAGTGCGGATTGTAACTTTTGTTGCAAATCTAAAAAGACTTCAAAATAAAAAATAAAAAAAATAAATTGAACACAAATAAAGTAACTGGATTAATACTCCATGTTTTTAACTAAACTGGATAAAAGCGCCAAACCTAACTATAGGCTGCTTACTAGAAACACATTTTAACTATGACATGTAAATAGGCTGAAATTAAGATGATGTAACCATAGCACAAGAAAGCTAGTGTAGCTAAACTATTATCAGACAAAAAGTATGATAAGGAGTATTGCCAGAGATAAAAAGAGATATTTTACAACAATGAAGGGGTCAGTTAGTCAAGAAGCCACAAAAATCTTAAATGCGCATGGTTTAATAAAAAGAGCTTCAAAATAGGGGTGGCCTGGGTGGTTCAGTGGGTTAAGCCCCTGCCTTCGGTTCAGGTCATGATCCCAGGGTCCTGGGATCAAGCTCTGCATCAGGCTCTCTGCTCACGGGGAAGCCTGTGTCCTCCTCTCTCTGCCTGCCTCTCTGCCTCCTTGTGATCTCTGTCTCTGTGTCAAATAAATAAATAAAATCTTTTAAAAAAGAAAAAGTTTCAAAATATATGAAGCACAAATTGACAGAAGTAACTGAGGAGTTAAAAAATCTAGTTATAGCTGGAGATTTTAAGAACTTTCTCTAAGTAATATTTAGAAAAGATAGACCAGCATATCAGTGAAAATACCACCTTACTAGAAAATTGATCTAAATGACATTTTTAGAATATAATGCTCAACAACTGAAGGCTTGAATTAAGATGAAAATCTGCAAATAGTGAAAGTCTTAAAAGACTGACCATTCAGGGCACTTGGGTGCCTAAGTTGGTTAAGTGGCTTCCTCTTGACTTCTGCTCAGGTCATGATCTCAGGGTTCTGGGATGGAGTCCCACATCAGGCTGTGTGCTTCATGGTGAGTTTGCTTGAGGATTCTCTCTCTTCCTCTCCCTCTGCCCCAGTAAAATCAATCAATCAATCAATCCTTTTTTTTTTTTTTGGAGAAACTGACCATGTAGATATTTTACATTAAGAAATGCTTTACATTTAATATAAAGGGTAATGAGAAGATAGTAAAGAATTTTAGCAGAGATGTAAATAATATAAATCAACTATATAGTGTCTATTTACCAAAATCCACTCCAAATATCCTCATGCGTTAAGCCAAACATTTAAATGGGTTTGGGCCTTGAAGAGGAAGTTCTAAATCAAAACAGAACAAAAAAAGTAGATTATCAATACCAAATTCTTTTTTTAACATATACAAATAAAATTTACAGAATTAAGAAAGGCGATTTTTGATAATGCTTAGGTATCTATTAGGCCAACTATGAATGAACAATAAGGAAAGAGGATTCTACCTTAGTGCCACCATCAAAACACAGATACACAGGCATGGGACACACACACACACACACACACACACACATGTCTGCGAACAGGAAGATCATGTCCTGGCTCAGAATCTTCCGGAAAAAAAAAAAAAATATATATATATATATATATATATATATATAATAAAATCTTAATATATATATTAAGATTTTATTTATTTATTTGTCAGAAAAGAGAGAGTGGCAGGCAGAGGGAGCCTGATGTGGGACATGATCCCAGGACCCTGAGATCATGACCTCAGCTGAAGGCAGGAGCTTAACCAACTGAGCCACCCAGTGCGCCCCCACCTTTTTAAAAAGATTTTATTTATTTATTTGAGAGAGAGAGAGAAAGAGTGAGAGAGCACAGAAAGAGAGTGAGAGAGATAAGCAGAGACTCTTCCAAGATATTCTTTTTTTTTTTTTTAAAGATTTTATTTATTTATTTGACAGACAAGAGATCATAAGTAGGCAGAGAGGCAGGCAGAGAGAGAGGAAGGGAAGCAGGCTCCCCACTGAGCAGGGATCCTGATGCAGGGCTGGATCCCAGGACCCTGGGATTATGATCTGAGCCAAAGGCAGAGGCTGAACCCGCTGAGCCACCCACGCACCCCTCTTCCAAGATATTCTTGTAGGATAAATAAAATTTCCCAATTTTGTTGGTCTCCTTAGACCACAAACCCCACAATTCTCTGTCTCTGATTCTGCAAAATTTTAGTCATTTCTCTAGTAAGGGAATGTAGAGATAATGGTTTTTATTCACTAAATGTGCTTTGGGATTAATCTTTTTAAGTACTGGATATTTCTAGGCCACCAGTCAGATGGATAAGCTTGTAGGTCACTGTGTCATGTTTAGACCAAGAACAGTTAGTTAGGAAATAAGGGCTGAGCGCAGATTTAACAAGGACAAGTCATAGGGAGTCTTCTGATCCTCTTGGTCTTGTACATTTAAGGGCAGATTCAGATCACACAAGACACTACTTCTTCCCTGTAATTTTCTTTGCCTTTATCTGGCTCTCAGAGTTTCATGGGGCTACCCAGAAGGATCCGTTGCTTGCCTTACTTACCCCATGCCTGAAATAATCTCTTAACCTTTAAATTTCCAGTCCAAAGAAACTGACAAAGCAAAATCCAACCTGACTTGAAATGTAAATGTTGACCCAATTTTCTCTTTCATGTTGCTCTCTCAGTGCTGATTTGTGTGAAATGGGGACAGATGGCAATGTGTTACTTGTGGGGGGGGGGAGAATTTTTACTTCTAAAATGCTCCCCTTCACTCAATGACATATTGCCATCAATAAATGTTTCACTTGCTCATTTAATTACTCTGGCCCAGAATGCTTTGGCCACACAAATCTAATAAAAGCTCAAATAGATTATATTATTCTGGAAAGAAAGTGGAAAAATAATGATAATATAAACCATTTGATAGAGAAATATTAGAGACTAAAAGCTTTGTGTCTCAGACTGAAGGGCAGTTGAAGAGATGATCTCAGGGGCAAATTTCAAAATAAGCTGTGGAATGAATAACATACAGCTCTGTATGTTCAGTGGCCAACACAAAGCAGGCTGGGAGCAAACGGAGGACAGGCGTGCGCAAGAGAGCCTCAGTAAACGGAAGGTGTGCCAGTGCTGGCTGATCTACACACACCCCAGAGGGGTTATTATGCATATAAAATACTTTACTGAGAAGCAAGCCTAGTATTTCAAATTCTCAAATAGAATAGAAAAAAAAATTGTTGAACTGAAAAGTATGAGAGTTCTTTTGGAATAAGAGGGGAGTCCCTACAGGGATGGACTAAAGGCAACAGTCAGATGTTTCTATTTAAAATCTCCCTTGTGTTCTGCCCATTTCTTGATTGGATTATTTGTTCTTTGGGTGTTGAGTTTGCTAAGTTCTTTATAGATTCTGGACACTAGTCCTTTATCTGATATGTCGTTTGCAAATATCTTCTCCCATTCTGTCAGTTGTCTTTTGATTTTGTTAACTGTTTCCTTTGCTGTGCAAAAGCTTTTGATCTTGATGAAATCCCAGTAGTTCATTTTTTCCCTTGCTTCCCTTGCCTTTTGCGTTGTTCCTAGGAAGATGTTGCTGCGGCAGAGGTCGAAGAGGTTGCTGCCCGTGTTCTCCTCAAGGATTTTGATGGATTCCTTTCGTACATTGAGGTCCTTCATCCATTTTGAGTCTATTTTTGTGTGTGGTGTAAGGAAATGGTCCAATTTCATTTTTCTGCATGTGGCTGTCCAATTTTCCCAGCACCATTTATTGAAAAGGCTGTCTTTTTTCCATTGGACATTCTTTCCTGCTTTGTCGAAGATTAGTTGACCATAGAGTTGAGGGTCTATTTCTGGGCTCTCTATTCTGTTCCATTGATCTATGTGTCTGTTTTTGTGCCAGTACCATGCTGTCTTGATGATGACAGCTTTGTAATAGAGCTTGAAGTCCGGAATTGTGATGCCACCAACGTTGGCTTTCTTTTTCAATATCCCTTTGGCTATTCGAGGTCTTTTCTGGTTCCATATAAATTTTAGAATTATTTGTTCCATTTCTTTGAAAAAGATGGATGGTACTTTGATAGGAATTGCATTAAATGTGTAGATTGCTTTAGGTAGCATAGACATTTTCACAATATTTATTCTTCCAATCCAGGAGCATGGAACATTTTTCCATTTCTTTGTGTCTTCCTCAATTTCTTTCATGAGTACTTTATAGTTTTCTGAGTATAGATTCTGTGTCTCTTTGGTTAGGTTTATTCCTAGGTATCTTATGGTTTTGGATGCAATTGTAAATGGGATTGACTCCTTAATATCTCTTTCTTCTGTCTTGCTGTTGGTGTAGAGAAATGCAACTGATTTCTGTGCATTGATTTTATATCCTGACACTTTACTGAATTCCTGTATAAGTTCTAGCAGTTTTGGAGTGGAGTCTTTTGGGTTTTCTACATATAGTATCATATCATCTGCGAAGAGTGATAATTTGACTTCTTCTTTGCCGATTTGGATGCCTTTAATTTCCTTTTGTTGTCTGATTGCTGAGGCTAGGACCTCTAGTACGATGTTGAATAGCAGTGGTGATAATGGACATCCCTGCCGTGTTCCTGACCTTAGCGGAAAAGCTTTCAGTTTTTCTCCATTGAGAATGATATTTGCGGTGGGTTTTTCATAGATGGCTTTGATGATATTGAGGTATGTGCCCTCTATCCCTACACTTTGAAGAGTTTTGATCAGGAAGGGATGTTGTACTTTTTCAAATGCTTTTTCAGCATCTATTGAGAGTATCATATGGTTCTTGTTCTTACTTTTATTGATGTGTTGTATCACATTGACTGATTCTGCAAAGAAGACATCCAGATGGCGAACAGACACATGAAAAAGTGCTCCATATCACTCGGCATCAGGGAAATACAAATCAAAACCACAATGAGATATCACCTCACACCAGTCAGAATGGCTAAAATCAACAAGTCAGGAAATGACAGATGCTGGCGAGGATGCGGAGAAAGGGGAACCCTCCTACACTGTTGGTGGGAATGCAAGCTGGTGCAGCCACTCTGGAAAACAGCATGGAGGTTCCTCAAAATGTTGAAAATAGAACTGCCCTATGACCCAGCAATTGCACTATTGGGTATTTACCCTAAAGATACAAATGTAGTGATCCAAAGGGACACATGCACCCGAATGTTTATAGCAGCAATGTCCACAATAGCCAAACTATGGAAAGAACCTAGATGTCCATCAACAGATGAATGGATCAAGAAGATGTGGTATATATACACAATGGAATACTATGCAGCCATCAAAAGAAATGAAATCTTGCCATTTGCAACAACGTGGATGGAACTAGAGCGTATCATGCTTAGCGAAATAAGTCAAGCAGAGAAAGACAACTATCATATGATCTCCCTGATATGAGGAAGTGGTGATGCAACATGGAGGCTTAAGTGGGTAGAAGAATAAATGAAACAAGATGGGATTGGGAGGGAGACAAACCATAAGTGACTCTTAATCTCACAAAACAAACTGAGGGTTGCCGGGGGGAGGGGGTTGGGGAGAAGGGGGTGGGATTATGGACATTGGGGAGGGTATGTGATTTGGTGAGTGCTGTGAAGTGTGTAAACCTGGTGATTCACAGACCTGGGGAAAAAAATAAAATAAATACATAAAGAAAAAAAAAAAAGTGCAAAAAGGAATATGCAAAAAAAAAAAAATAATAAAATAAAATAAAATCTCCCTTGTGTATGGGTGCTTTCCCTTCGGAGGAAGGGCACGCAGAAATGCTCTAAACCCTCCAGTTTGCCGGGAGTCACGCCAGGGTAGGAAATCATTCTCTTCCTTATCTTTCCTTCCTCCCTTCCTCTCTCTCTCCTTTCTTCCCTTCGTTTCTTTCCCCTTCCTTCCTTTCCTTTCTTTCCTTCCTTCCCAATACCTCTGAGGCTTACAAATAACTTCTTGAACTCCCTTGACTGGAGGCGGCACGTCGAAAAGCAGTATATCTCCCTGTCCTACTGGACATAACGGACACAAGTTCTCAATGACTTATACATTGGTGTCCGTCTGGATCATGGTGGAAACTAAATTCTCCCCAGGTGGTTCAAATGAAGGGACTTAACACAAAAAACTACTCTTAAAGAGTTCCCAAGGCAGAATTTCCTGATCATAGGCCCAAGACTGAATTTCTAAAACCATCTTGTGGCTATGTAATGAGCTGAAATCATGGCAGGGCAACTATAACAACTGGATCATCATCAACTCAATACTCTCCTGGCATCAATTCGAATATTCTTTCTAACATGGTCTGCTAATCTCATTGAGGCTGTAAAGGAAGCTCTGGGTGAATCATGACAAACGACACTGGTGGTATAAAGAGCAGGGTGGTATTTAGGACCTTGGA
The DNA here is from genome assembly GCF_030435805.1 of Mustela lutreola. NCBI lineage: Eukaryota > Metazoa > Chordata > Mammalia > Carnivora > Mustelidae > Mustela > Mustela lutreola. Next base: position 123,212,256 of record NC_081297.1, read on the forward strand.
AGACTAGGTTTGACTCCTCTACCTTCAGTAGAGACTGAACTTTAGGAAAGTCATTTAAACTTCTCTGGGCCTCAGCTTCCTTATTTATAAAATAGTGACAGCAACAGTTCCCCCAAAACATGGTATTGCTACTATTTGTCAAACAGAGCTAGAATAAAGGTATTGATCTTACTCTAGTGTTCGGAAGGCAGACAGTAGAGTCACACTTCCCGGTCATTTTGAATCCTCACTCTAATACTTAACGGACTATAACCTTTGACACGTTATAGAACTCTTGGTGTCTTCCTCCATAAATGGGAGGTATAGTACCACTTAGTAAGATAATCCATTTAAAGTGTTTTAAAATAGTGACTGGAACATACTTCGTTCATGGAAATTTCATATATGGAAATCTACATAAAAATGACTCCTGCAAATATGCAGACATGAAACTATACCCACGGTTGGACTCCCATTTTTGAAATGTTGGCCCTAACTTTAAATTCCTAAGTTGCAAAATCAGTATTTACTAGCACATTCTTTTGTAAGGATCTCAGAAATGTTACATCTGAGAGTTGAAATTTCAAAGCCTAGGTGTCAGCTCTGGTGGTGTTCACTAAATTCTGCGGGTCTGGACGTGGGCATCTTGCGTGAGTGTGTTGTGTCTGTGTTCTTCATTTTCTAGCCTTCACAGCTAACGAATTCTCTCCTATAGTTTTCCTCTTTTCCTTTGTTTCCAGACTCAGGGAGAACTTTCAAATTTTGTATTTTTCCCTCTATATCATTGATTAGATATTTTTGAGAATTTGGTTCTATGGTTTCTAAGGATGGTTTTAATGTGGCTGCTTTAAAATGTCCTTATGGCTCAGTGGGTTAAAGCCTCTGCCTTCCTCTCAAGTCATGATCTCAGGGTCCTGGGATCGAGTCCCACATCGGGCTCTCTGCTCAGCGGGGAGCCTGCTTTCCCCCCTCTCTCTGCCTACTTGTGATCTCCCTCTCCGTGTCAAATAAATAAATAAAATATTTTTAAAAAATAAATAAAATGTCCTTATAACATTTCCTTATCTTTACAAAATTTTAAGTTTTTTACTGGAGTCTGTCAGTTTTTTCCAACCAACCCCTTTTTTAAAAATTGACTCCTTTTCTATTATCTCATTTGAACTCTTTTACTATAATCTATCATCTCAGTATTTTATTAAAAGCATATGGCAGTTGTTTTCAACTCTGCCAAGAGCTCAGACGCTGGAGTCAGGCTCCCTGAGTTTGAACCCTGGCTTTGCCATTTGCAAAGCTATATGGCGTGAGTACGTTACTTATGTCTTGTTTGTTTCTTCATACATAAAATGGGAATAATCTTATAATTCTTCATGTTAATTATAAGAGGGGATATGCATTACATATTTAGAATGCTATTGAAAAATAGCTCTCAAAACATAACCGTCATTTTTAAATGGCTCTTTTCTCCACAGAAAATATTTATATCCATGTCATGTATTTGTATCAACACATATGCACACAATACACACATATTCATGTACCTGTGTGTATATGTGCATGTACACATATACCCTTTTTGGCATTGAGTATCACAGTTTTAGTCTTTTTTATGTTGCAGACTTTCATCCTTTCTGTCTACTCCTCCTTAAAAGAAGCCCATTCTGATTTTTGCCCATAAATAGAGAAGACACATTCTCCACACTTGCCCTTATGAGCCACCTGCTACTGTGAGAATGTTCCTATCTCAAGGTTTGCTGCTTGGTGTCTCCAAGCACCAGATACTTCCTGGTATTTCAGTCTTTGATGTGGGATATATTTGCTGGTGTCAGTGTTGGTTTATTTTACTAGGAAGAATAGAACTTAACCCTGGTTAATATATAGGAACTCCCACACCAACGAGAATAAATTAAAAAGTTAAACCTGTCACCAGCAAGAGTACAGGTCACCATCATTATGAGCATCTCCTGTCCAACTCATTTTACTGATGTCTCCCCACCCCCACCTTTTCTGATTTAGGGCTTTAATAGGGCTTTGACAGAGAAAGTGACTATTGTATTATTGAAGTTGACTATTGGTTTCTAGTGATGCTTTACAAGACAGTCTATGGTTTTAGACATTTTTCTAGATCTGTGGGTATAAAGCTTAAAAATAAAGACAGTTCCGGCTCCTAGGTGTTAACAATCAATTTTTTAAAAAGTTTTTATGATAGTAAAATACGCATAACACAAAATTTGCCACCTTAACCATTTTTAAGTATACAGTTCAGGGATATTAAGTACATCCACACAGTTGTGCAAATATCACCACCATCCATACCCATAATGCTTTTCCTTCCTTCCTTCCCTTCCACCCTCTTTTATTTTATTTTTTCTTTTCTTTTCTTTTCCTTTCTCTCCCTCTCCCTCCCTCCCTTCCTTCTTAAAGATTTTTTTAGAGAGAGGTGAGGGTCGGATAGTGGGAAAGGGAGAGAGAGAATCTTAAGCAGACTCTATGCCCGGTGCGGGTCTCAACCCCATGATCTTGAGATCCTGACCTGAGGCAAAACCAAGAGTCAGGTACTCAACCAAGTGAGCCATCCAGGCACCCCTCAAAAACTTTTCATTTAAAACTAAATTCTGTCCTTATTAAACAATTCCCGTTTCCTCTCTCCCCCTGGGCCCCTGGTAACTACCATCCTACTTTCTGTCTTTATTATTTTGACTTGTCTGAGTACCTCCTATAAGTGGAATCATACAGTATTTATTTTTCAGTGACTGGCTTATTTTACGTAAAATAATCTGCTCAAGGTTCATTCATGTTGTAGCATAATATAAGATTTCCTTCTTTTTTAAGATTGAACAATATACCGTTGTTTGTTTATGCTAAATTTTGTTTCTCCATTAATTCATTGATGGACACATGGGATGTTTTCATATTTTAGCTCTGACAAATAATGATATTATAAACATGTGTGTACAAATATCTCTTTAAGATCCTACACTCAGTTCTTTCGGGTATATGCCCAGAAGTGGAATTGCTAGATCATATGTCAATTCTTTGTTTTGTTTTTGTTTTTGTTTTTGTTTTGAGGAACACAATTAAATTTTACAATGGATATGGGACTATCTGAAAATGTAAAGAACAATTTTATGCTAATAAATTGAACACCGGAGTGAAATGGTGAAAGTTAAGAGACAAATACTAACATTCATTCAAGAAAAGAACAGATAACCTGTATCCATTAAAGAAACTGAATTTTCAGTTAAAAACTTTCCCAAAGACATTACAAGAAAACTGTAGATAGAGATCCCTCGTGAAAGTATATGTTGCATTTTTATAAAATATGCAAGTAAAACCCCTACATATATTTATATAGCTTTGTATGAGAAATACAGGAAATAGCAGAACCATATTTTTAACTTTTGCTCACTTGGGGACATTAAAGATAATGAAGAACTCACTGATTTTTTTTTAATCTGTATTACTTTAATTTTACAAGCATACACTAATTTTAATTTTTTAATTTATTTATTTGAGATAGAGAAAGAGAGAAAAAGAAAGAGGGGAGGGGCAGAGGGAGAGAAAGAATCTTAAGCAGACTCACTGCTGGGTGTGGATCACCCTGAGATCATAACCTAAGTCAAAATCAAGAGTTGGACTTAACCGACTGAGACACCCAGGCACCCGCATTGTTTTTTAAAATTTAAAAATGTAACTAAAAAAGAAAGAAAGAAAAAAAGAAAGATAAAGGAAGAAAGAAACTTCATCGTTTATGGCAAGAGGAATATTTGAATCAGCACATCTGTTTAATGCCTACTAGGTCTTGGCCCCTATGTGTGGTGCTGAGGACACAACAATGAATAAATAAAACAGTATCAGTCTCAATGATCCTTAATGCAATAGAGTGAGATGGACAGAAAGGAACTGAGTTCCTGTCTAAATTACAGTTATAATTAGTATGCATGGTCATTGAAAGCATGAACCTCCTCCCTCAGTTGGACAGCACCTAACACAGTGCCTGGTACATAGCTGATATTATTTAATAAGTGTTTGGGGAGTGAATGAATGATGTGTGTGGAAGAGTAACGCACACATAGAAAGTGAACAATTCTATCCATGGGGCAGGAAAGGAGAGAGAGAGAGATGTGGGGGAGGGGCTTTAGTTAGCCTTTTAGAGTTGTAGGTGTTCATAGTGACTGCTAAGGAACAGATAAAGGGAACTCCAGACAAAGCAAGGCATGCATGAAAAGCTGGGAATCACATGGCATGATTAAGGAGTGGAAGTTACTCAGCACAATTGCTGCACTGTAAACAAAGATGGTTTTTTTTGGAAATGAGGCAGGAAAAGGGAAAAAGAATAGCTTCATTTACCAGGATAAAACATTTGGATTGGAATTAAGAAGATCAGAAAAAGCAGAGAGGTAAGGCTCTCAGAGGCAAAAGAGTATTTCTTTCCCTGATTGAATATATGTATTGATATATTCATGGGTGTAGGGACCTTGATTGTTGGTCACACTCTCTATGAAACAGTGAAATAGGAGATAGGAGGTAGGTCCCCTATCCATAAACAAATGTGAAGATAGGTAGGGTGTGAGAGAACGAAGAGAATTTATCATTACTATATTTATTTTACGAGTCTTTTGAGTCTCAAACTCAAAACAAGTCGCTCATATTCATATCCTGCTGTCTGATCACGAAGGGAGTGACTGCAACTGCCAGACAGAACGATGTCATGGCTGCCTCTGAACCCTCAGGTTTTATGACGAATGACCCCACTGACTGGAGATCATTTCCTTCAAAATACTAACTTTCATGAGTGAGCATGAATGCACAGATAGTAGTATTCAGAATCCATTTTTGTTTCTCTTTTAAAATTTCATCTCCTTCCAAATACAGACATATTTGGAGATTGAGAATCTAAGTAAATAATTTAGGGTTAAATTCTTTTGACCTGAGAGCTTCAAACTGAGAAATCAGGACACTAGGGAATCCTGTTGAATTATTTTCCTCCTTTCATTTCAAAGTAAACAGTTGACACAACTCCCTCCTCATTTCTTCTGTTTGTTTTTAGGTACTGAGATTCAAGAGTGGGGGCTCTTCTCTGCTCTCAAGCTTCTGAAACAAGTCTGAATCCTAATCCATAAAGACAATTGTCTGAGAAACAAAATTGCTTCATTTTCCTCTAACTCAACTTAACCTCTTACACAGAAGCCCCATGACACCGACGAGAACCTTCACCTCTGAAACTTTTAGGATTCCTATCTTGTGATCATACTCCAGCTTTTGTTCTAGGATATTACACAGGTAAGGTAGGTGGAAAGGTAGGGAATGCAGGTGGGAGAGAGGGAAGAAATCTGCTTCTTGATCACTTGTCCACATTGATTTTCACTGGTACATCCATTATCCCCATCTGCCTGGTTCCCATCAGATCCAGGGATTCTCTGTTGTCTGAGCCATGATTCTGGCACGGATTTTTTTTTTTTTTTTTTTTTTTTAAACCAGACTGCATATGGGGCCATCTGCCTTATGTGCCCCACAGCTATTTCTTTCTTGGGTCTTGTGGCCTTCCCAGCAGTACTGTGGTGTACAGTTTTCCTCTGCTTTTGGGACACACAGACCTCTCTATTTAGCTTGCCACTTCTCCCTCACCCCAA